>NC_086447.1:610556597-610686597 GCF_028390025.1 Pseudophryne corroboree
TATGACATCATCATCATTGTGACATCATAATTATTGTGACATCAACACCATTATGACATCGTCACCATTGTGACATCATCACCATTATGACATCATCACCATTGTGCATAGGCGTGCGCAGGGGGGGTGCCTGGTGCGCACAGGCACCCCCTAATGTCTGGCAATCCGATCTCACATGCCTGATGCAGCGATCACCGAGCAGGCTGATTAATGCACCCTGTCAGGACTGCATTACTGACTGGACGCCTGGGTGAATCAAGGGTGCCACTGCCACCGGTTTTCATACTCCCGGCTCCACCTCAGTGTACAAAAACAGCATGATGTGACGTGATGACATCATGCTGCTCGCACGCCCAAACGTCACACGCCCACCTCTCTCCTTCTATTCTATGCCAACGCCAGCCACTGATGAAGAGCAGCATGCAGCCAGCGTTCCTCTTAGGAAGACAAATTCAATACTGGCAGGCGGTCGTCAGCAGCATTGACACGTAACGCGTTTTTCCAGCAGCAGCAGTAACTAGTCTGCGACTCAGTGTCCGTGAGTGACTGCAGCTTGCAGGGGAAAGAGAGGGGGAGCCGGACCAGGCTGAGGAGGAGCAGTGTAATTGAAGTGAGTGCTATCAGGGGTGTTCATTTGGTGCACACCGCAACATCTGACAATGCATCTGCATTATTAGGATTGATACAAGGGTGGATATTTTATATTACATTGACCATCAATAGATGGTGCTAGACACGCCCAAAAGGCGGTGCTAGACACACCCCTCGAACAGTGCACCCCCTAATAAAATGTGCTGCGCACGCCTATGCCATTGTGACATCACTATTATGACATTATCACCATTGTTAAATCATAAATGTAAAGACATCACTGCTGTGACATCATCACCATTATGACTTCATTAGTGACATCATCACCATTGTGATATCATCACTATTGATTGTGACATCAATAACATTATGACATCATCACCATCACCATTGTCACATTCTCACCATTACGACATCAACATCATTATGACATCATCACCATTGTCACATCATCAGTATTAATATGTATTCACTATTGTCACATCATCATTATTAAGACATCATCACCATTGTGACATGATCACAATTATGATATAATCCCCATTATTACATTATCGCTATTGTGACATCAACACTAGTTTGACATCATCAGTGACATCATCACCATTGTGACATCATCACCGTTATTGCATCATGACCATTGGGACATGATCACAATTTTGACATCACCACCACTGTGACATTATCTAAATTTTTACATCATAAGTGACATCATCACCATTGTACATCATCACATTCATGACCTCATACAATTATGACCTCATACGATTATGACATCATCACAATTTTGACATCATCACCATTGTGGCATCATAACCATACTGACATCATCAGAATTGTGATAGCATCACCATTGTCACATAATTATGCCTGTGACATCATCACCATTTTCACATCATCACCATTGAGACATTATCACCATTTTAACAGTATAAGTGACATCATCTTCATGGTGACAGTATCACCATTGTGAAATAATCACCATTTTAACAGTATAAGTGACATCATCATTGTGGCATCATCACCATTTTGTCATCATCATTATAACATCATCACCATTTTGACATCATCAACTGTGTGACATCTTCACCATTAAGACATAATCACCATTGTGAGATGATTACCATTGTGACATCATCAACAATGTGACATCATCACCATTATGACATGCTCACCATGATGACATCATAATCATTGTGATCTTATTAGTGACATCATCACCATTGGGACATCCTCACCATTATGACATCATCAGCAACATCATTACCATTATGAGATGATTACCATTGTAACATCAACACCATTATGACATAATCAGTGACATTAGTACCACTGTGATATGCTCACCGTTACGACATCATTAGCTTTGTGACATCATTACCATTATGATATCATCACGATTGAGACATTATCACCATTATAACATCAGTGACATCATTAACATTGTGACATGCTCACCTTTATGACATCATCACCATTGTGACCTCTTCACCATTATGACATCATCAGTGACATCATCACAATTATAACATCATCACAATTGGGACATCAACACCATTATGACATAATCAGTGACATCATTACCATTGTGACATGCTCACTATTATGACATCATTTCAATTGTGACTTCATAACCATTATAACATCATCTCCATTTTGACATCTTCACCATTTTTGACAATATCACTATTGTGACATGTTCACCATTACAACATCATCACAATTGTGACATCATCCCCATTATGACTTAATGACCATTGAGACATCATCACATTATGACATCATCATTATTATGACAACATCACCATTGTGACATCAACACCATTAAATCATTATCAGTGACATCATCAATATTGTAACATGATTACCATTATCACATCATCACCATTGTAACAAGATAACCATTATCACATCATCACCATTATGACATTATTACCATTTTGACATCATCACTTTTGTCGCATCAACAGCATTATATCATCACCATTATGACATCATCACCATTGTGACAACATGACCATTGTGACATTATTACCATTTTGACATCATCACCATTGTGACATTATCACCATTTTGAATTCATAATTGAAATAATCACCATTGTAACATCATCACCTTTATGAAATTATCACCATTATAACATTATCAGTGACATCATCAACATTGTGACATGCTCACCAATATGACATCATCATCATTGTGACATCATAATTATTGTGACATCAACACCATTATGACATCGTCACCATTGTGACATCATCACCATTATGACATCATCACCATTGTGCATAGGCGTGCGCAGGGGGGTGCCTGGTGCGCACAGGCACCCCCTAATGTCTGGCAATCCGATCTCACATGCCTGATGCAGCGATCACCGAGCAGGCTGATTAATGCACCCTGTCAGGACTGCATTACTGACTGGACGCCTGGGTGAATCAAGGGTGCCACTGCCACCGGTTTTCATACTCCCGGCTCCACCTCAGTGTACAAAAACAGCATGATTTGACGTGATGACATCATGCTGCTCGCACGCCCAAACGTCACACGCCCACCTCTCTCCTTCTATTCTATGCCAACGCCAGCCACTGATGAAGAGCAGCATGCAGCCAGCGTTCCTCTTAGGAAGACAAATTCAATACTGGCAGGCGGTCGTCAGCAGCATTGACACGTAACGCGTTTTTCCAGCAGCAGCAGTAACTAGTCTGCGACTCAGTGTCCGTGAGTGACTGCAGCTTGCAGGGGAAAGAGAGGGGGAGCCGGACCAGGCTGAGGAGGAGCAGTGTAATTGAAGTGAGTGCTATCAGGGGTGTTCATTTGGTGCACACCGCAACATCTGACAATGCATCTGCATTATTAGGATTGGTACAAGGGTGGATATTTTATATTACATTGACCATCAATAGATGGTGCTAGACACGCCCAAAAGGCGGTGTTAGACACACCCCTCGAACAGTGCACCCCCTAATAAAATGTGCTGCGCACGCCTATGCCATTGTGACATCAATATTATGACATTATCACCATTGTTAAATCATAAATGTAAAGACATCACTGCTGTGACATCATCACCATTATGACATCATTAGTGACATCATCACCATTGTGATATCATCACTATTGATTGTGACATCAATAACATTATGACATCATCACCATTGTCACATTCTCACCATTACGACATCAACATCATTATGACATCATCACCATTGTCACATCATCACTATTAATATGTATTCACCATTGTCACATCATCATTATTAAGACATCATCACCATTGTGACATGATCACAATTATGATATAATCCCATTATTACATTATCGCCATTGTGACATCAACACTAGTTTGACATCATCACCATTGTGACATCATCACCGTTATGGCATCATGACCATTGGGACATGATCACAATTTTGACATCATCACCATTGTGACATTATCTAAATTTTTACATCATAAGTGACATCATCACCATTGTACATCATCACCATCATGACCTCATACAATTATGACCTCATACGATTATGACATAATCACAATTTTGACATCATCACCATTGTGGCATCATAACCATACTGAGATCATCAGAATTGTGATAGCATCACCATTGTCACATAATTATGCCTGTGACATCATCACCATTTTCACATCATCACCATTGAGACATTATCACCATTTTAACATTATAAGTGACATCATCTTCGTGGTGACAGTATCACCATTGTGAAATAATCACCATTTTAACAGTATAAGTGACATCATCATTGTGGCATCATCACCATTTTGTCATCATCATTATAACATCATCACCATTTTGACATCATCAACTGTGTGACATCTTCACCATTAAGACATAATCACCATTGTGAGATGATTACCATTGTGACATCATCAACAATGTGACATCATCACCATTATGACATGCTCACCATAATGACATCATAATCATTGTGATCTTATTAGTGACATCATCACCATTGGGACATCCTCACCATTATGACATCATCAGCGACATCATTACCATTATGAGATGATTACCATTGTAACATCAACACCATTATGACATAATCAGTGACATTAGTACCACTGTGATATGCTCACCGTTACGACATCATTAGCTTTGTGACATCATTACCATTATGACATCATCACGATTGAGACATTATCACCATTATAACATCAGTGACATCATTAACATTGTGACATGCTCACCTTTATGACATCATCACCATTGTGACCTCTTCACCATTATGACATCATCAGTGACATCATCACAATTATAACATCATCACAATTGGGACATCAACACCATTATGACATAATCAGTGACATCATTACCATTGTGACATGCTCACTATTATGACATCATTACAATTGTGACTTCATAACCATTATAACATCATCTCCATTTTGACATCTTCACCATTTTTGACAATATCACTATTGTGACATGTTCACCATTACAACATCATCACAATTGTGACATCATCCCCATTATGACTTAATGACCATTGAGACATCATCACATTATGACATCATCATTATTATGACAACATCACCATTGTGACATCAACACCATTAAATCATTATCAGTGACATCATCAATATTGTAACATGATTACCATTATCACATCATCACCATTGTAACAAGATAACCATTATCACATCATCACCATTATGACATTATTACCATTTTGACATCATCACTTTTGTCGCATCAACAGCATTATGACATCATCACCATTATGACATCATCACCATTGTGACAACATGACCATTGTGACATTATCACCATTTTGACATCATCACCATTGTGACATTATCACCATTTTGAATTCATAATTGAAATAATCACCATTGTAACATCATCACCTTTATGAAATTATCACCATTATAACATTATCAGTGACATCATCAACATTGTGACATGCTCACCAATATGACATCATCATCATTGTGACATCATAATTATTGTGACATCAACACCATTATGACATCGTCACCATTGTGACATCGTCACCATTGTGACATCATCACCATTATGACATCATCACCATTGTGCATAGGCGTGCGCAGGGGGGTGCCTGGTGCGCACAGGCACCCCCTAATGTCTGGCAATCCGATCTCACATGCCTGATGCAGCGATCACCGAGCAGGCTGATTAATGCACCCTGTCAGGACTGCATTACTGACTGGACGCCTGGGTGAATCAAGGGTGCCACTGCCACCGGCTTTCATAGTCCCGGCTCCACCTCAGTGTACAAAAACAGCATGATGTGACGTGATGACATCATGCTGCTCGCACGCCCACCCATCACACGCCCACCTCTCTCCTTCTATTCTATGCCAACGCCAGCCACTGATGAAGAGCAGCATGCAGCCAGCGTTCCTCTTAGGAAGACAAATTCAATACTGGCAGGCGGTCGTCAGCAGCATTGACACGTAACGCGTTTTTCCAGCAGCAGCAGTAACTAGTCTGCGACTCAGTGTCCGTGAGTGACTGCAGCTTGCAGGGGAAAGAGAGGGGGAGCCGGACCAGGCTGAGGAGGAGCAGTGTAATTGAAGTGAGTGCTATCAGGGGTGTTCATTTGGTGCACACCGCAACATCTGACAATGCATCTGCATTATTAGGATTGGTACAAGGGTGGATATTTTATATTACAGTGACCATCAATAGATGGTGCTAGACACGCCCAAAAGGCGGTGTTAGACACACCCCTCGAACAGTGCACCCCCTAATAAAATGTGCTGCGCACGCCTATGCCATTGTGACATCACTATTATGACATTATCACCATTGTTAAATCATAAATGTAAAGACATCACTGCTGTGACATCATCACCATTATGACATCATTAGTGACATCATCACCATTGTGATATCATCACTATTGATTGTGACATCAATAACATTATGACATCATCACCATTGTCACATTCTCACCATTACGACATCAACATCATTATGACATCATCACCATTGTCACATCATCACTATTAATATGTATTCACCATTGTCACATCATCATTATTAAGACATCATCACCATTGTGACATGATCACAATTATGATATAATCCCATTATTACATTATCGCCATTGTGACATCAACACTAGTTTGACACCATCACCATTGTGACATCATCACCGTTATGGCATCATGACCATTGGGACATGATCACAATTTTGACATCATCACCATTGTGACATTATCTAAATTTTTACATCATAAGTGACATCATCACCATTGTACATCATCACCATCATGACCTCATACAATTATGACCTCATACGATTATGACATCATCACAATTTTGACATCATCACCATTGTGGCATCATAACCATACTGAGATCATCAGAATTGTGATAGCATCACCATTGTCACATAATTATGCCTGTGACATCATCACCATTTTCACATCATCACCATTGAGACATTATCACCATTTTAACATTATAAGTGACATCATCTTCGTGGTGACAGTATCACCATTGTGAAATAATCACCATTTTAACAGTATAAGTGACATCATCATTGTGGCATCATCACCATTTTGTCATCATCATTATAACATCATCACCATTTTGACATCATCAACTGTGTGACATCTTCACCATTAAGACATAATCACCATTGTGAGATGATTACCATTGTGACATCATCAACAATGTGACATCATCACCATTATGACATGCTCACCATAATGACATCATAATCATTGTGATCTTATTAGTGACATCATCACCATTGGGACATCCTCACCATTATGACATCATCAGCGACATCATTACCATTATGAGATGATTACCATTGTAACATCAACACCATTATGACATAATCAGTGACATTAGTACCACTGTGATATGCTCACCGTTACGACATCATTAGCTTTGTGACATCATTACCATTATGACATCATCACGATTGAGACATTATCACCATTATAACATCAGTGACATCATTAACATTGTGACATGCTCACCTTTATGACATCATCACCATTGTGACCTCTTCACCATTATGACATCATCAGTGACATCATCACAATTATAACATCATCACAATTGGGACATCAACACCATTATGACATAATCAGTGACATCATTACCATTGTGACATGCTCACTATTATGACATCATTACAATTGTGACTTCATAACCATTATAACATCATCTCCATTTTGACATCTTCACCATTTTTGACAATATCACTATTGTGACATGTTCACCATTACAACATCATCACAATTGTGACATCATCCCCATTATGACTTAATGACCATTGAGACATCATCACATTATGACATCATCATTATTATGACAACATCACCATTGTGACATCAACACCATTAAATCATTATCAGTGACATCATCAATATTGTAACATGATTACCATTATCACATCATCACCATTGTAACAAGATAACCATTATCACATCATCACCATTATGACATTATTACCATTTTGACATCATCACTTTTGTCGCATCAACAGCATTATGACATCATCACCATTATGACATCATCACCATTGTGACAACATGACCATTGTGACATTATCACCATTTTGACATCATCACCATTGTGACATTATCACCATTTTGAATTCATAATTGAAATAATCACCATTGTAACATCATCACCTTTATGAAATTATCACCATTATAACATTATCAGTGACATCATCAACATTGTGACATGCTCACCAATATGACATCATCATCATTGTGACATCATAATTATTGTGACATCAACACCATTATGACATCGTCACCATTGTGACATCATCACCATTATGACATCATCACCATTGTGCATAGGCGTGCGCAGGGGGGTGCCTGGTGCGCACAGGCACCCCTTAATGTCTGGCAATCCGATCTCACATGCCTGATGCAGCGATCACCGAGCAGGCTGATTAATGCACCCTGTCAGGACTGCATTACTGACTGGACGCCTGGGTGAATCAAGGGTGCCACTGCCACCGGCTTTCATAGTCCCGGCTCCACCTCAGTGTACAAAAACAGCATGATGTGACGTGATGACATCATGCTGCTCGCACGCCCACCCGTCACATGCCCACCTCTCTCCTTCTATTCTATGCCAACGCCAGCCACTGATGAAGAGCAGCATGCAGCCAGCGTTCCTCTTAGGAAGACAAATTCAATACTGGCAGGCGGTCGTCAGCAGCATTGACACGTAACGCGTTTTTCCAGCAGCAGCAGTAACTAGTCTGCGACTCAGTGTCCGTGAGTGACTGCAGCTTGCAGGGGAAAGAGAGGGGGAGCCGGACCAGGCTGAGGAGGAGCAGTGTAATTGAAGTGAGTGCTATCACGGGTGTTCATTTGGTGCACACCGCAACATCTGACAATGCATCTGCATTATTAGGATTGGCACAAGGGTGGATATTTTATATTACATTGACCATCAATAGATGGTGCTAGACACGCCCAAAAGGCGGTGTTAGACACACCCCTCGAACAGTGCACCCCCTAATAAAATGTGCTGCGCACGCCTATGCCATTGTGACATCACTATTATGACATTATCACCATTGTTAAATCATAAATGTAAAGACATCACTGCTGTGACATCATCACCATTATGAAATCATCACCATTATGACATCATTAGTGACATCATCACCATTGTGATATCATCACTATTGATTGTGACATCAATAACATTATGACATCATCACCATTGTCACATTCTCACCATTACGACATCAACATCATTATGACATCATCACCATTGTCACATCATCACTATTAATATGTATTCACCATTGTCACATCATCATCATTATTAAGACATCATCACCATTGTGACATGATCACAATTATGATATAATGCCCATTATTACATCATCACCATTGTAACATCAACACTAATATGACATAATCAGTGACATCATCACCATTGTGGCATCATCACCGTTATGGCATCATGACCAAAATTACATGATCACAATTTTGACATCATCACCACTGTGAGATTATCTAAATTTTTACATCATAAGTGACATCATCACCATTGTACATCATCACCATCATGACCTCATACAATTATGACCTCATACGATTATGACATCATCACAATTTTGACATCATCACCATTGTGGCATCATAACCATACTGACATCATCAGAATTGTGATAGCATCACCATTGTCACATAATTATGCCTGTGACATCAGCACCATTTTCACATCATCACCATTGAGACATTATCACCATTTTAACATTATAAGTGACATCATCTTCATGGTGACAGTATCACCATTGTGAAATAATCACCATTTTAACAGTATAAGTGACATCATCATTGTGGCATCATCACCATTTTGTCATCATCATTATAACATCATCACCATTTTGACATCATCAACTGTGTGACATCTTCACCATTAAGACATAATCACCATTGTGAGATGATTACCATTGTGACATCATCAACAATGTGACATCATCACCATTATGACATGCTCACCATGATGACATCATAATCATTGTGATCTTATTAGTGACATCATCACCATTGGGACATCCTCACCATTATGACATCATCAGCGACATCATTACCATTATGAGATGATTACCATTGTAACATCAACACCATTATGACATAATCAGTGACATTAGTACCACTGTGATATGCTCACCGTTACAACATCATTAGCTTTGTGACATCATTACCATTATGACATCATCACGATTGAGACATTATCACCATTATAACATCAGTGACATCATTAACATTGTGACATGCTCACCTTTATGACATCATCACCATTGTGACCTCTTCACCATTATGACATCATCAGTGACATCATCACAATTATAACATCATCACAATTGGGACATCAACACCATTATGACATAATCAGTGACATCATTACCATTGTGACATGCTCACTGTTATGACATCATTACAATTGTGACTTCATAACCATTATAACATCATCTCCATTGTGACATCTTCACCATTTTTGACAATATCACTATTGTGACATGTTCACTATTACAACATCATCACAATTGTGACATCATACCCATTATGACTTAATGACCATTGTGACATCATCACATTATGACATCATCATTATTATGACAACATCACCATTGTGACATCAACACCATTAAATCATTATCAGTGACATCATCAATATTGTAACATGATTACCATTATCACATCATCACCATTGTAACAAGATAACCATTATCACATCATCACCATTATGACATTATTACCATTTTGACATCATCACCATTGTGACAACATGACCATTGTGACATTATCACCATTTTGACATCATCACCATTGTGACATTATCACCATTTTGAATTCATAATTGAAATAATCACCATTGTAACAACATCACCTTTATGAAATTATCACCATTATAACATTATCAGTGACATCATCAACATTGTGACATGCTCACCAATATGACATCATCATCATTGTGACATCATAATTATTGTGACATCAACACCATTATGACATCGTCACCATTGTGACATCATCACCATTATGACATCATCACCATTGTGCATAGGCGTGCGCAGGGGGGTGCCTGGTGCGCACAGGCACCCCCTAATGTCTGGCAATCCGATCTCACATGCCTGATGCAGCGATCACCGAGCAGGCTGATTAATGCACCCTGTCAGGACTGCATTACTGACTGGACGCCTGGGTGAATCAAGGGTGCCACTGCCACCGGCTTTCATACTCCCGGCTCCACCTCAGTGTACAAAAACAGCATGATGTGACGTGATGACATCATGCTGCTTGCACGCCCACCCGTCACACGCCCACCTCTCTCCTTCTATTCTATGCCAACGCCAGCCACTGATGAAGAGCAGCATGCAGCCAGCGTTCCTCTTAGGAAGACAAATTCAATACTGGCAGGCGGTCGTCAGCAGCATTGACACGTAACGCGTTTTTCCAGCAGCAGCAGTAACTAGTCTGCGACTCAGTGTCCGTGAGTGACTGCAGCTTGCAGGGGAAAGAGAGGGGGAGCCGGACCAGGCTGAAGAGGAGCAGTGTAATTGAAGTGAGTGCTATCAGGGGTGTTCATTTGGTGCACACCGCAACATCTGACAATGCATCTGCATTATTAGGATTGGTACAAGGGTGGATATTTTATATTACATTGACCATCAATAGATGGTGCTAGATATGCCCAAAAGGCGGTGCTAGACACACCCCTCGAACGGTGCACCCCCTAATAAAATGTGCTGCGCACGCCTATGCCATTGTGACATCACTATTATGACATTATCACCATTGTTAAATCATAAATGTAAAGACATCACTGCTGTGACATCATCACCATTATGACATCATTAGTGACATCATCACCATTGTGATATCATCACTATTGATTGTGACATCAATAACATTATGACATCATCACCATTGTCACATTCTCACCATTACGACATCAACATCATTATGACATCATCACCATTGTCACATCATCACTATTAATATGTATTCACCATTGTCACATCATCATTATTAAGACATCATCACCATTGTGACATGATCACAATTATGATATAATCCCCATTATTACATTATCGCCATTGTGACATCAACACTAGTTTGACATCATCAGTGACATCATCACCATTGTGACATCATCACCGTTATGGCATCATGACCATTGGGACATGATCACAATTTTGACATCATCACCATTGTGACATTATCTAAATTTTTACATCATAAGTGACATCATCACCATTGTACATCATCACCATCATGACCTCATACAATTATGACCTCATACGATTATGACATCATCACAATTTTGACATCATCACCATTGTGGCATCATAACCATACTGACATCATCAGAATTGTGATAGCATCACCATTGTCACATAATTATGCCTGTGACATCATCACCATTTTCACATCATCACCATTGAGACATTATCACCATTTTAACATTATAAGTGACATCATCTTCATGGTGACAGTATCACCATTGTGAAATAATCACCATTTTAACAGTATAAGTGACATCATCATTGTGGCATCATCACCATTTTGTCATCATCATTATAACATCATCACCATTTTGACATCATCAACTGTGTGACATCTTCACCATTAAGACATAATCACCATTGTGAGATGATTACCATTGTGACATCATCAACAATGTGACATCATCACCATTATGACATGCTCACCATGATGACATCATAATCATTGTGATCTTATTAGTGACATCATCACCATTGGGACATCCTCACCATTATGACATCATCAGCGACATCATTATCATTATGAGATGATTACCATTGTAACATCAACACCATTATGACATAATCAGTGACATTAGTACCACTGTGATATGCTCACCGTTACGACATCATTAGCTTTGTGACATCATTACCATTATGACATCATCACGATAGAGACATTATCACCATTATAACATCAGTGACATCATTAACATTGTGACATGCTCACCTTTATGACATCATCACCATTGTGACCTCTTCACCATTATGACATCATCACAATTATAACATCATCACAATTGGGACATCAACACCATTATGACATAATCAGTGACATCATTACCATTGTGACATGCTCACTATTATGACATCATTACAATTGTGACTTCATAACCATTATAACATCATCTCCATTGTGACATCTTCACCATTTTTGACAATATCACTATTGTGACATGTTCACCATTACAACATCATCAAAATTGTGACATCATCCCCATTATGACTTAATGACCATTGAGACATCATCACATTATGACATCATCATTATTATGACAACATCACCATTGTGACATCAACACCATTAAATCATTATCAGTGACATCATCAATATTGTAACATGATTACCATTATCACATCATCACCATTGTAACAAGATAACCATTATCACATCATCACCATTATGACATTATTACCATTTTGACATCATCACTTTTGTCGCATCAACAGCATTATGACATCATCACCATTATGACATCATCACCATTGTGACAACATGACCATTGTGACATTATCACCATTTTGACATCATCACCATTGTGACATTATCACCATTTTGAATTCATAATTGAAATAATCACCATTGTAACATCATCACCTTTATGAAATTATCACCATTATAACATTATCAGTGACATCATCAACATTGTGACATGCTCACCAATATGACATCATCATCATTGTGACATCATAATTATTGTGACATCAACACCATTATGACATCGTCACCATTGTGACATCATCACCATTATGACATCATCACCATTGTGCATAGGCATGCGCAGGGGGGTGCCTGGTGCGCACAGGCACCCCCTAATGTCTGGCAATCCGATCTCACATGCCTGATGCAGCGATCACCGAGCAGGCTGATTAATGCACCCTGTCAGGACTGCATTACTGAGTGGACGCCTGGGTGAATCAAGGGTGCCACTGCCACCGGCTTTCATACTCCCGGCTCCACCTCAGTGTACAAAAACAGCATGATGTGACGTGATGACATGATGCTGCTCGCACGCCCCCCCGTCACAAGCCCACCTCTCTCCTTCTATTCTATGCCAACGCCAGCCACTGATGAAGAGCAGCATGCAGCCAGCGTTCCTCTTAGGAAGACAAATTCAATACTGTCAGGCGGTCGTCAGCAGCATTGACACGTAACGCGTTTTTCCAGCAGCAGCAGTAACTAGTCTGCGACTCAGTGTCCGTGAGTGACTGCAGCTTGCAGGGGAAAGAGAGGGGGAGCCGGACCAGGCTGAGGAGGAGCAGTGTAATTGAAGTGAGTGCTATCAGGGGTGTTCATTTGGTGCACACCGCAACATCTGACAATGCATCTGCATTATTAGGATTGGTACAAGGGTGGATATTTTATATTACATTGACCATCAATAGATGGTGCTAGACACGCCCAAAAGGCGGTGCTAGACACACCCCTCGAACAGTGCACCCCCTAATAAAATGTGCTGCGCACGCCTATGCCATTGTGACATCACTATTATGACATTATCACCATTGTTAAATCATAAATGTAAAGACATCACTGCTGTGACATCATCACCATTATGACATCATTAGTGACATCATCACCATTGTGATATCATCACTATTGATTGTGACATCAATAACATTATGACATCATCACCATTGTCACATTCTCACCATTACGACATCAACATCATTATGACATCATCACCATTGTCACATCATCACTATTAATATGTATTCACCATTGTCACATCATCATCATTATTAAGACATCATCACCATTGTGACATGATCACAAGTATGATATAATCCCCATCATTACATCATCACCATTGTGACATCAACACTAATATGACATCATCAGTGACATCATCACCATTGTGGCATCATCACCGTTATGGCATCATGACCATTGGGACATGATCACAATTTTGACATCATCACCATTGTGACATTATCTAAATTTTGACATCATAAGTGACATCATCACCATTGTACATCATCACCATCATGACCTCATACAATTATGACCTCATACGATTATGACATCATCACAATTTTGACATCATCACCATTGTGGCATCATAACCATACTGACATCATCAGAATTGTGATAGCATCACCATTGTAACATAATTATGCCTGTGACATCATCACCATTTTCACATCATCACCATTAAGACATTATCACCATTTTAACATTATAAGTGACATCATCTTCATGGTGACAGTATCACCATTGTGAAATAATCACCATTTTAACAGTATAAGTGACATCATCATTGTGGCATCATCACCATTTTGTCATCATCATTATAACATCATCACCATTTTGACATCATCAACTGTGTGACATCTTCACCATTAAGACATAATCACCATTGTGAGATGATTACCATTGTGACATCATCAACAATGTGACATCATCACCATTATGACATGCTCACCGTGATGACATCATAATCATTGTGATCTTATTAGTGACATCATCACCATTGGGACATCCTCACCATTATGACATCATCAGCGACATCATTACCATTATGAGATGATTACCATTGTAACATCAACACCATTATGACATAATCAGTGACATTAGTACCACTGTGATATGCTCACCGTTACGACATCATTAGCTTTGTGACATCATTACCATTATGACATCATCACGATTGAGACATTATCACCATTATAACATCAGTGACATCATTAACATTGTGACATGCTCACCTTTATGACATCATCACCATTGTGACCTCTTCACCATTATGACATCATCAGTGACATCATCACAATTATAACATCATCACAATTGGGACATCAACACCATTATGACATAATCAGTGACATCATTACCATTGTGACATGCTCACTATTATGACATCATTACAATTGTGACTTCATAACCATTATAACATCATCTCCATTTTGACATCTTCACCATTTTTGACAATATCACTATTGTGACATGTTCACCATTACAACATCATCACAATTGTGACATCATCCCCATTATGACTTAATGACCATTGAGACATCATCACATTATGACATCATCATTATTATGACAACATCACCATTGTGACATCAACACCATTAAATCATTATCAGTGACATCATCAATATTGTAACATGATTACCATTATCACATCATCACCATTGTAACAAGATAACCATTATCACATCATCACCATTATGACATTATTACCATTTTGACATCATCACTTTTGTCGCATCAACAGCATTATGACATCATCACCATTATGACATCATCACCATTGTGACAACATGACCATTGTGACATTATCACCATTTTGACATCATCACCATTGTGACATTATCACCATTTTGAATTCATAATTGAAATAATCACCATTGTAACATCATCACCTTTATGAAATTATCACCATTATAACATTATCAGTGACATCATCAACATTGTGACATGCTCACCAATATGACATCATCATCATTGTGACATCATAATTATTGTGACATCAACACCATTATGACATCGTCACCATTGTGACATCATCACCATTATGACATCATCACCATTGTGCATAGGCGTGCGCAGGGGGGTGCCTGGTGCGCACAGGCACCCCCTAATGTCTGGCAATCCGATCTCACATGCCTGATGCAGCGATCACCGAGCAGGCTGATTAATGCACCCTGTCAGGACTGCATTACTGACTGGACGCCTGGGTGAATCAAGGGTGCCACTGCCACCGGCTTTCATACTCCCGGCTCCACCTCAGTGTACAAAAACAGCATGATGTGACGTGATGACATCATGCTGCTCGCACGCCCACCCGTCACACGCCCACCTCTCTCCTTCTATTCTATGCCAACGCCAGCCACTGATGAAGAGCAGCATGCAGCCAGCGTTCCTCTTAGGAAGACAAATTCAATACTGGCAGGCGGTCGTCAGCAGCATTGACACGTAACGCGTTTTTCCAGCAGCAGCAGTAACAAGTCTGCGACTCAGTGTCCGTGAGTGACTGCAGCTTGCAGGGGAAAGAGAGGGGGAGCCGGACCAGGCTGAGGAGGAGCAGTGTAATTGAAGTGAGTGCTATCAGGGGTGTTCATTTGGTGCACACCGCAACATCTGACAATGCATCTGCATTATTAGGATTGGTACAAGGGTGGATATTTTATATTACATTGACCATCAATAGATGGTGCTAGACATGCCCAAAAGGCGGTGCTAGACACACCCCTCGAACAGTGCACCCCCTAATAAAATGTGCTGCGCACGCCTATGCCATTGTGACATCACTATTATGACATTATCACCATTGTTAAATCATAAATGTAAAGACATCACTGCTGTGACATCATCACCATTATGAAATCATCACCATTATGACATCATTAGTGACATCATCACCATTGTGATATCATCACTATTGATTGTGACATCAATAACATTATGACATCATCACCATTGTCACATTCTCACCATTACGACATCAACATCATTATGACATCATCACCATTGTCACATCATCACTATTAATATGTATTCACCATTGTCACATCATCATTATTAAGACATCATCACCATTGTGACATGATCACAATTATGATATAATCCCCATTATTACATTATCGCCATTGTGACATCAACACTAGTTTGACATCATCAGTGACATCATCACCATTGTGACATCATCACCGTTATGGCATCATGACCATTGGGACATGATCACAATTTTGACATCATCACCATTGTGACATTATCTAAATTTTTACATCATAAGTGACATCATCACCATTGTACATCATCACCATCATGACCTCATACAATTATGACCTCATACGATTATGACATCATCACAATTTTGACATCATCACCATTGTGGCATCATAACCATACTGACATCATCAGAATTGTGATAGCATCACCATTGTCACATAATTATGCCTGTGACATCATCACCATTTTCACATCATCACCATTGAGACATTATCACCATTTTAACATTATAAGTGACATCATCTTCATGGTGACAGTATCACCATTGTGAAATAATCACCATTTTAACAGTATAAGTGACATCATCATTGTGGCATCATCACCATTTTGTCATCATCATTATAACATCATCACCATTTTGACATCATCAACTGTGTGACATCTTCACCATTAAGACATAATCACCATTGTGAGATGATTACCATTGTGACATCATCAACAATGTGACATCATCACCATTATGACATGCTCACCATGATGACATCATAATCATTGTGATCTTATTAGTGACATCATCACCATTGGGACATCCTCACCATTATGACATCATCAGCGACATCATTATCATTATGAGATGATTACCATTGTAACATCAACACCATTATGACATAATCAGTGACATTAGTACCACTGTGATATGCTCACCGTTACGACATCATTAGCTTTGTGACATCATTACCATTATGACATCATCACGATAGAGACATTATCACCATTATAACATCAGTGACATCATTAACATTGTGACATGCTCACCTTTATGACATCATCACCATTGTGACCTCTTCACCATTATGACATCATCACAATTATAACATCATCACAATTGGGACATCAACACCATTATGACATAATCAGTGACATCATTACCATTGTGACATGCTCACTATTATGACATCATTACAATTGTGACTTCATAACCATTATAACATCATCTCCATTGTGACATCTTCACCATTTTTGACAATATCACTATTGTGACATGTTCACCATTACAACATCATCACAATTGTGACATCATCCCCATTATGACTTAATGACCATTGAGACATCATCACATTATGACATCATCATTATTATGACAACATCACCATTGTGACATCAACACCATTAAATCATTATCAGTGACATCATCAATATTGTAACATGATTACCATTATCACATCATCACCATTGTAACAAGATAACCATTATCACATCATCACCATTATGACATTATTACCATTTTGACATCATCACTTTTGTCGCATCAACAGCATTATGACATCATCACCATTATGACATCATCACCATTGTGACAACATGACCATTGTGACATTATCACCATTTTGACATCATCACCATTGTGACATTATCACCATTTTGAATTCATAATTGAAATAATCACCATTGTAACATCATCACCTTTATGAAATTATCACCATTATAACATTATCAGTGACATCATCAACATTGTGACATGCTCACCAATATGACATCATCATCATTGTGACATCATAATTATTGTGACATCAACACCATTATGACATCGTCACCATTGTGACATCATCACCATTATGACATCATCACCATTGTGCATAGGCATGCGCAGGGGGGTGCCTGGTGCGCACAGGCACCCCCTAATGTCTGGCAATCCGATCTCACATGCCTGATGCAGCGATCACCGAGCAGGCTGATTAATGCACCCTGTCAGGACTGCATTACTGAGTGGACGCCTGGGTGAATCAAGGGTGCCACTGCCACCGGCTTTCATACTCCCGGCTCCACCTCAGTGTACAAAAACAGCATGATGTGACGTGATGACATGATGCTGCTCGCACGCCCCCCCGTCACAAGCCCACCTCTCTCCTTCTATTCTATGCCAACGCCAGCCACTGATGAAGAGCAGCATGCAGCCAGCGTTCCTCTTAGGAAGACAAATTCAATACTGTCAGGCGGTCGTCAGCAGCATTGACACGTAACGCGTTTTTCCAGCAGCAGCAGTAACTAGTCTGCGACTCAGTGTCCGTGAGTGACTGCAGCTTGCAGGGGAAAGAGAGGGGGAGCCGGACCAGGCTGAGGAGGAGCAGTGTAATTGAAGTGAGTGCTATCAGGGGTGTTCATTTGGTGCACACCGCAACATCTGACAATGCATCTGCATTATTAGGATTGGTACAAGGGTGGATATTTTATATTACATTGACCATCAATAGATGGTGCTAGACACGCCCAAAAGGCGGTGCTAGACACACCCCTCGAACAGTGCACCCCCTAATAAAATGTGCTGCGCACGCCTATGCCATTGTGACATCACTATTATGACATTATCACCATTGTTAAATCATAAATGTAAAGACATCACTGCTGTGACATCATCACCATTATGACATCATTAGTGACATCATCACCATTGTGATATCATCACTATTGATTGTGACATCAATAACATTATGACATCATCACCATTGTCACATTCTCACCATTACGACATCAACATCATTATGACATCATCACCATTGTCACATCATCACTATTAATATGTATTCACCATTGTCACATCATCATCATTATTAAGACATCATCACCATTGTGACATGATCACAAGTATGATATAATCCCCATCATTACATCATCACCATTGTGACATCAACACTAATATGACATCATCAGTGACATCATCACCATTGTGGCATCATCACCGTTATGGCATCATGACCATTGGGACATGATCACAATTTTGACATCATCACCATTGTGACATTATCTAAATTTTGACATCATAAGTGACATCATCACCATTGTACATCATCACCATCATGACCTCATACAATTATGACCTCATACGATTATGACATCATCACAATTTTGACATCATCACCATTGTGGCATCATAACCATACTGACATCATCAGAATTGTGATAGCATCACCATTGTAACATAATTATGCCTGTGACATCATCACCATTTTCACATCATCACCATTAAGACATTATCACCATTTTAACATTATAAGTGACATCATCTTCATGGTGACAGTATCACCATTGTGAAATAATCACCATTTTAACAGTATAAGTGACATCATCATTGTGGCATCATCACCATTTTGTCATCATCATTATAACATCATCACCATTTTGACATCATCAACTGTGTGACATCTTCACCATTAAGACATAATCACCATTGTGAGATGATTACCATTGTGACATCATCAACAATGTGACATCATCACCATTATGACATGCTCACCGTGATGACATCATAATCATTGTGATCTTATTAGTGACATCATCACCATTGGGACATCCTCACCATTATGACATCATCAGCGACATCATTACCATTATGAGATGATTACCATTGTAACATCAACACCATTATGACATAATCAGTGACATTAGTACCACTGTGATATGCTCACCGTTACGACATCATTAGCTTTGTGACATCATTACCATTATGACATCATCACGATTGAGACATTATCACCATTATAACATCAGTGACATCATTAACATTGTGACATGCTCACCTTTATGACATCATCACCATTGTGACCTCTTCACCATTATGACATCATCAGTGACATCATCACAATTATAACATCATCACAATTGGGACATCAACACCATTATGACATAATCAGTGACATCATTACCATTGTGACATGCTCACTATTATGACATCATTACAATTGTGACTTCATAACCATTATAACATCATCTCCATTTTGACATCTTCACCATTTTTGACAATATCACTATTGTGACATGTTCACCATTACAACATCATCACAATTGTGACATCATCCCCATTATGACTTAATGACCATTGAGACATCATCACATTATGACATCATCATTATTATGACAACATCACCATTGTGACATCAACACCATTAAATCATTATCAGTGACATCATCAATATTGTAACATGATTACCATTATCACATCATCACCATTGTAACAAGATAACCATTATCACATCATCACCATTATGACATTATTACCATTTTGACATCATCACTTTTGTCGCATCAACAGCATTATGACATCATCACCATTATGACATCATCACCATTGTGACAACATGACCATTGTGACATTATCACCATTTTGACATCATCACCATTGTGACATTATCACCATTTTGAATTCATAATTGAAATAATCACCATTGTAACATCATCACCTTTATGAAATTATCACCATTATAACATTATCAGTGACATCATCAACATTGTGACATGCTCACCAATATGACATCATCATCATTGTGACATCATAATTATTGTGACATCAACACCATTATGACATCGTCACCATTGTGACATCATCACCATTATGACATCATCACCATTGTGCATAGGCGTGCGCAGGGGGGTGCCTGGTGCGCACAGGCACCCCCTAATGTCTGGCAATCCGATCTCACATGCCTGATGCAGCGATCACCGAGCAGGCTGATTAATGCACCCTGTCAGGACTGCATTACTGACTGGACGCCTGGGTGAATCAAGGGTGCCACTGCCACCGGCTTTCATACTCCCGGCTCCACCTCAGTGTACAAAAACAGCATGATGTGACGTGATGACATCATGCTGCTCGCACGCCCACCCGTCACACGCCCACCTCTCTCCTTCTATTCTATGCCAACGCCAGCCACTGATGAAGAGCAGCATGCAGCCAGCGTTCCTCTTAGGAAGACAAATTCAATACTGGCAGGCGGTCGTCAGCAGCATTGACACGTAACGCGTTTTTCCAGCAGCAGCAGTAACAAGTCTGCGACTCAGTGTCCGTGAGTGACTGCAGCTTGCAGGGGAAAGAGAGGGGGAGCCGGACCAGGCTGAGGAGGAGCAGTGTAATTGAAGTGAGTGCTATCAGGGGTGTTCATTTGGTGCACACCGCAACATCTGACAATGCATCTGCATTATTAGGATTGGTACAAGGGTGGATATTTTATATTACATTGACCATCAATAGATGGTGCTAGACATGCCCAAAAGGCGGTGCTAGACACACCCCTCGAACAGTGCACCCCCTAATAAAATGTGCTGCGCACGCCTATGCCATTGTGACATCACTATTATGACATTATCACCATTGTTAAATCATAAATGTAAAGACATCACTGCTGTGACATCATCACCATTATGAAATCATCACCATTATGACATCATTAGTGACATCATCACCATTGTGATATCATCACTATTGATTGTGACATCAATAACATTATGACATCATCACCATTGTCACATTCTCACCATTACGACATCAACATCATTATGACATCATCACCATTGTCACATCATCACTATTAATATGTATTCACCATTGTCACATCATCATTATTAAGACATCATCACCATTGTGACATGATCACAATTATGATATAATCCCCATTATTACATTATCGCCATTGTGACATCAACACTAGTTTGACATCATCAGTGACATCATCACCATTGTGACATCATCACCGTTATGGCATCATGACCATTGGGACATGATCACAATTTTGACATCATCACCACTGTGACATTATCTAAATTTTTTACATCATAAGTGACATCATCACCATTGTACATCATCACCATCATGACCTCATACAATTATGACCTCATATGATTATGACATCATCACAATTTTGACATCGTCACCATTGTGGCATCATAACCATACTGACATCATCAGAATTGTGATAGCATCACCATTGTCACATAATTATGCCAGTGACATCATCACCATTTTCACAGCATCACCATTGAGACATTATCACCATTTTAACATTATAAGTGACATCATCTTCATGGTGACAGTATCACCATTGTGAAATAATCACCATTTTAACAGTATAAGTGACATCATCATTGTGGCATCATCACCATTTTGTCATCATCATTATAACATCATCACCATTTTGACATCAACTGTGTGACATCTTCACATTAAGACATAATCACCATTGTGAGATGATTACCATTGTGACATCATCAACAATGTGACATCATCACCATTATGACATGCTCACCGTGATGACATCATAATCATTGTGATCTTATTAGTGACATCATCACCATTAGGACATCCTCACCATTATGACATCATCAGCGACATCATTACCATTATGAGATGATTACCATTGTAACATCAACACCATTATGACATAATCAGTGACATTAGTACCACTGTGATATGCTCACCGTTACGACATCATTAGCTTTGTGACATCATTACCATTATGACATCATCACGATTTAGACATTATCACCATTATAACATCAGTGACATCATTAACATTGTGACATGCTCACCTTTATGACATCATCACCATTGTGACCTCTTCACCATTATGACATCATCAGTGACATCATCACAATTATAACATCATCACAATTGGGACATCAACACCATTATGACATAATCAGTGACATCATTACCATTGTGACATGCTCACTGTTATGACATCATTACAATTGTGACTTCATAACCATTATAACATCATCTCCATTTTGACATCTTCACCATTTTTGACAATATCACTATTGTGACATGTTCACCATTACAACATCATCACAATTGTGACATCATCCCCATTATGACTTAATGACCATTGAGACATCATCACATTATGACATCATCATTATTATGACAACATCACCATTGTGACATCAACACCATTAAATCATTATCAGTGACATCATCAATATTGTAACATGATTACCATTATCACATCATCGCCATTGTAACAAGATAACCATTATCACATCATCACCATTATGACATTATTACCATTTTGACATCACTTTTGTCGCATCAACAGCATTATGACATCATCACCATTATGACATCATCACCATTGTGACAACATGACCATTGTGACATTATCACCATTTTGACATCATCACCATTGTGACATTATACACCATTTTGAATTCATAATTGAAATAATCACCATTGTAACATCATCACCTTTATGAAATTATCACCATTATAACATTATCAGTGACATCATCAACATTGTGACATGCTCACCAATATGACATCATCATCATTGTGACATCATAATTATTGTGACATCAAAACCATTATGACATCGTCACCATTGTGACATCATCACCATTATGACATCATCACCATTGTGCATAGGCGTGCGCAGGGGGGTGCCTGGTGCGCACAGGCACCCCCTAATGTCTGGCAATCCGATCTCACATGCCTGATGCAGCGATCACCGAGCAGGCTGATTAATGCACCCTGTCAGGACTGCATTACTGACTGGACGCCTGGGTGAATCAAGGGTGCCACTGCCACCGGCTTTCATACTCCCGGCTCCACCTCAGTGTACAAAAACAGCATGATGTGACGTGATGACATCATGCTGCTCGCACGCCCACCCGTCACACGCCCACCTCTCTCCTTCTATTCTATGCCAACGCCAGCCACTGATGAAGAGCAGCATGCAGCCAGCGTTCCTCTTAGGAAGAGAAATTCAATACTGGCAGGCGGTCGTCAGCAGCATTGACACGTAACACGTTTTTCCAGCAGCAGCAGTAACTAGTCTGCGACTCAGTGTCCGTGAGTGACTGCAGCTTGCAGGGGAAAGAGAGGGGGAGCCGGACCAGGCTGAGGAGGAGCAGTGTAATTGAAGTGAGTGCTATCAGGGGTGTTCATTTGGTGCACACCGCAACATCTGACAATGCATCTGCATTATTAGGATTGGTACAAGGGTGGATATTTTATATTACATTGACCATCAATAGATGGTGCTAGACACGCCCAAAAGGCGTTGCTAGACACACCCCTCGAACAGTGCACCCCCTAATAAAATGTGCTGCGCACGCCTATGCCATTGTGACATCACTATTATGACATTATCACCATTGTTAAATCATAAATGTAAAGACATCACTGCTGTGACATCATCACCATTATGAAATCATCACCATTATGACATCATTAGTGACATCATCACCATTGTGATATCATCACTATTGATTGTGACATCAATAACATTATGACATCATCACCATTGTCACATTCTCACCATTACGACATCAACATCATTATGACATAATCACCATTGTCACATCATCACTATTAATATGTATTCACCATTGTCACATCATCATCATTATTAAGACATCATCACCATTGTGACATGATCACAATTATGATATAATCCCCATTATTATATCATCACCATTGTGACATCAACACTAATATGACATCATCAGTGACATCATCACCATTGTGGCATCATCACCGTTATGGCATCATGACCAAAATTACATGATCACAATTTTGACATCATCACCACTGTGACATTATCTAAATTTTTTACATCATAAGTGACATCATCACCATTGTACATCATCACCATCATGACCTCATACAATTATGACCTCATATGATTATGACATCATCACAATTTTGACATCGTCACCATTGTGGCATCATAACCATACTGACATCATCAGAATTGTGATAGCTTCACCATTGTCACATAATTATGCCAGTGACATCTTCACCATTTTCACAGCATCACCATTGAGACATTATCACCATTTTAACATTATAAGTGACATCATCTTCATGGTGACAGTATCACCATTGTGAAATAATCACCATTTTAACAGTATAAGTGACATCATCATTGTGGCATCATCACCATTTTGTCATCATCATTATAACATCATCACCATTTTGACATCAACTGTGTGACATCTTCACATTAAGACATAATCACCATTGTGAGATGATTACCATTGTGACATCATCAACAATGTGACATCATCACCATTATGACATGCTCACCGTGATGACATCATAATCATTGTGATCTTATTAGTGACATCATCACCATTGGGACATCCTCACCATTATGACATCATCAGCGACATCATTACCATTATGAGATGATTACCATTGTAACATCAACACCATTATGACATAATCAGTGACATTAGTACCACTGTGATATGCTCACCGTTACGACATCATTAGCTTTGTGACATCATTACCATTATGACATCATCACGATTTAGACATTATCACCATTATAACATCAGTGACATCATTAACATTGTGACATGCTCACCTTTATGACATCATCACCATTGTGACCTCTTCACCATTATGACATCATCAGTGACATCATCACAATTATAACATCATCACAATTGGGACATCAACACCATTATGACATAATCAGTGACATCATTACCATTGTGACATGCTCACTGTTATGACATCATTACAATTGTGACTTCATAACCATTATAACATCATCTCCATTTTGACATCTTCACCATTTTTGACAATATCACTATTGTGACATGTTCACCATTACAACATCATCACAATTGTGACATCATCCCCATTATGACTTAATGACCATTGAGACATCATCACATTATGACATCATCATTATTATGACAACATCACCATTGTGACATCAACACCATTAAATCATTATCAGTGACATCATCAATATTGTAACATGATTACCATTATCACATCATCACCATTGTAACAAGATAACCATTATCACATCATCACCATTATGACATTATTACCATTTTGACATCATCACTTTTGTCGCATCAACAGCATTATGACATCATCACCATTATGACATCATCACCATTGTGACAACATGACCATTGTGACATTATCACCATTTTGACATCATCACCATTGTGACATTATCACCATTTTGAATTCATAATTGAAATAATCACCATTGTAACATCATCACCTTTATGAAATTATCACCATTATAACATTATCAGTGACATCATCAACATTGTGACATGCTCACCAATATGACATCATCATCATTGTGACATCATAATTATTGTGACATCAACACCATTATGACATCGTCACCATTGTGACATCATCACCATTATGACATCATCACCATTGTGCATAGGCGTGCGCAGGGGGGTGCCTGGTGCGCACAGGCACCCCCTAATGTCTGGCAATCCGATCTCACATGCCTGATGCAGCGATCACCGAGCAGGCTGATTAATGCACCCTGTCAGGACTGCATTACTGACTGGACGCCTGGGTGAATCAAGGGTGCCACTGCCACCGGCTTTCATACTCCCGGCTCCACCTCAGTGTACAAAAACAGCATGATGTGACGTGATGACATCATGCTGCTCGCACGCCCACCCGTCACACGCCCACCTCTCTCCTTCTATTCTATGCCAACGCCAGCCACTGATGAAGAGCAGCATGCAGCCAGCGTTCCTCTTAGGAAGACAAATTCAATACTGGCAGGCGGTCGTCAGCAGCATTGACACGTAATGCGTTTTTCCAGCAGCAGCAGTAACTAGTCTGCGACTCAGTGTCCGTGAGTGACTGCAGCTTGCAGGGGAAAGAGAGGGGGAGCCGGACCAGGCTGAGGAGGAGCAGTGTAATTGAAGTGAGTGCTATCAGGGGTGTTCATTTGGTGCACACCGCAACATCTGACAATGCATCTGCATTATTAGGATTGGTACAAGGGTGGATATTTTATATTACATTGACCATCAATAGATGATGCTAGACACGCCCAAAACGCGGTGCTAGACACACCCCTCGAACAGTGCACCCCCTAATAAAATGTGCTGCGCACGCCTATGCCATTGTGACATCACTATTATGACATTATCACCATTGTTAAATCATAAATGTAAAGACATCACTGCTGTGACATCATCACCATTATGAAATCATCACCATTATGACATCATTAGTGACATCATCACCATTGTGATATCATCACTATTGATTGTGACATCAATAACATTATGACATCATCACCATTGTCACATTCTCACCATTACGACATCAACATCATTATGACATAATCACCATTGTCACATCATCACTTTTAATATGTATACACCATTGTCACATCATCATCATTATTAAGACATCATCACCATTGTGACATGATCACAATTATGATATAATCCACATTATTATATCATCACCATTGTGACATCAACACTAATATGACATCATCAGTGACATCATCACCATTGTGGCATCATCACCATTATGGCATCATGACCAAAATTACATGATCACAATTTTGACATCATCACCATTGTGACATTATCTAAATTTTTACATCATAAGTGACATCATC
Organism: Pseudophryne corroboree; assembly: GCF_028390025.1. Lineage (NCBI taxonomy): Eukaryota > Metazoa > Chordata > Amphibia > Anura > Myobatrachidae > Pseudophryne > Pseudophryne corroboree. Next base: position 610,585,590 of record NC_086447.1, read on the forward strand.
ACCATTGTACATCATCACCATCATGACCTCATACAATTATGACCTCATACGATTATGACATCATCACAATTTTGACATCATCACCATTGTGGCATCATAACCATACTGACATCATCAGAATTGTGATAGCATCACCATTGTCACATAATTATGCCTGTGACATCATCACCATTTTCACATCATCACCATTGAGACATTATCACCATTTTAACATTATAAGTGACATCATCTTCATGGTGACAGTATCACCATTGTGAAATAATCACCATTTTAACAGTATAAGTGACATCATCATTGTGGCATCATCACCATTTTGTCATTATCATTATAACATAATCACCATTTTGACATCATCAACTGTGTGACATCTTCACCATTAAGACATAATCACCATTGTGAGATGATTACCATTGTGACATCATCAACAATGTGACATCATCACCATTATGACATGCTCACCATGATGACATCATAATCATTGTGATCTTATTAGTGACATCATCACCATTGGGACATCCTCACCATTATGACATCATCAGCGACATCATTACCATTATGAGATGATTACCATTGTAACATCAACACCATTATGACATAATCAGTGACATTAGTACCACTGTGATATGCTCACCGTTACGACATCATTAGCTTTGTGACATCATTACCATTATGACATCATCACGATTGAGACATTATCACCATTATAACATCAGTGACATCATTAACATTGTGACATGCTCACCTTTATGACATCATCACCATTGTGACCTCTTCACCATTATGACATCATCAGTGACATCATCACAATTATAACATCATCACAATTGGGAAATCAACACCATTATGATATAATCAGTGACATCATTACAATTGTGACATGCTCACTATTATGACATCATTACAATTGTGACTTCATAACCATTATAACATCATCTCCATTTTGACATCTTCACCATTTTTGACAATATCACTATTGTGACATGTTCACCATTACATCATCACAATTGTGACATCATCCCCATTATGACTTAATGACCATTGAGACATCATCACATTATGACATCATCATTATTATGACAATATCACCATTGTGACATCAACACCATTAAATCATTATCAGTGACATCATCAATATTGTAACATGATTACCATTATCACATCATCACCATTGTAACAAGATAACCATTATCACATCATCACTATTATGACATTATTACCATTTTGACATCATCACTTTTGTCGCATCAACAGCATTATGACAACATCACCATTATGACATCATCACCATTGTGACAACATGACCATTGTGACATTATCACCATTTTGACATCATCACCATTGTGACATTATCACCATTTTGAATTCATAATTGAAATAATCACCATTGTAACATCATCACCTTTATGAAATTATCACCATTATAACATTATCAGTGACATCATCAACATTGTGACATGCTCACCAATATGACATCATCATCATTGTGACATCATAATTATTGTGACATCAACACCATTATGACATCGTCACCATTGTGACATCATCACCATTATGACATCATCACCATTGTGCATAGGCGTGCGCAGGGGGGTGCCTGGTGTGCACAGGCACCCCCTAATGTCTGGCAATCCGATCTCACATGCCTGATGCAGTGATCACCGAGCAGGCTGATTAATGCACCCTGTCAGGACTGCATTACTGACTGGACGCCTGGGTGAATCAAGGGTGCCACTGCCACCTGCTTTCATACTCCCGGCTCCACCTCAGTGTACAAAAACAGCATGATGTGACGTGATGACATCATGCTGCTCGCACGCCCACCCGTCACACGCCCACCTCTCTCCTTCTATTCTATGCCAACGCCAGCCACTGATGAAGAGCAGCATGCAGCCAGCGTTCCTCTTAGGAAGACAAATTCAATACTGGCAGGCGGTCGTCAGCAGCATTGACACGTAACGCGTTTTTCCAGCAGCAGCAGTAACTAGTCTGCGACTCAGTGTCCGTGAGTGACTGCAGCTTGCAGGGGAAAGAGAGGGGGAGCCGGACCAGGCTGAGGAGGAGCAGTGTAATTGAAGTGAGTGCTATCAGGGGTGTTCATTTGGTGCACACCGCAACATCTGACAATGCATCTGCATTATTAGGATTGGTACAAGGGTGGATATTTTATATTACGTTGACCATCAATAGATGGTGCTAGACACGCCCAAAAGGCGGTGCTAGACACACCCCTCGAACAGTGCACCCCCTAATAAAATGTGCTGCGCACACCTATGCCATTGTGACATCACTATTATGACATTATCACCATTGTTAAATCATAAATGTAAAGACATCACTGCTGTGACATCATCACCATTATGAAATCATTACCATTATGACATCATTAGTGACATCATCACCATTGTGATATCATCACTATTGATTGTGACATCAATAACATTATGACATCATCACCATTGTCACATTCTCACCATTACGACATCAACATCATTATGACATAATCACCATTGTCACATCATCACTTTTAATATGTATTCACCATTGTCACATCATCATCATTATTAAGACATCATCACCATTGTGACATGATCACAATTATGATATAATCCACATTATTATATCATCACCATTGTGACATCAACACTAATATGACATCATCAGTGACATCATCACCATTGTGGCATCATCACCGTTATGGCATCATGACCAAAATTACATGTTCACAATTTTGACATCATCACCATTGTGACATTATCTAAATTTTTACATCATAAGTGACATCATCACCATTGTACATCATCACCATCATGACCTCATACAATTATGACCTCATACGATTATGACATCATCACAATTTTGACATCATCACCATTGTGGCATCATAACCATACTGACATGTATATGACAGCAATCATGTATATGATTGCTGTCTCCTTCAATTTTTATGAGCAGCGATGTGTTATTATGTGAACAGAGATGGCTACGTATTGGGATTGTTTGTTTTCGTGAAAACTGCAGGCAATATAGATCTATTACTGCAGTGATTAGACACCTGATTTGTAAAACCAGGAGCCTTTATACTTCTACGATCTATTAATACAAACATAAGATTCAAGCATATATCAGCGTAGCCACTATACAGCTATTATATTTAATAACACTATTAACGGCTAATTAGCCCGACTTGATTTTAAGGAGGTGAATAAAACATAATCATTTTTACAACCAATTTATTTCTATTCCGAATGAATGGTGACATGCTACTATTTGATTAGAGGTGGCTGTATATGGGGTCCGTTCATCTCCGTGGTAATTGCAGGTAATACGGACCTAATACTGCAGCTACGAGACACCTGATTTGTATAATCAGGAGCTCTGATGCTTTCACGATCTCCTGACATAACTATCAACCCAAGGTTAAGCACATATTAGCACAGCTGCTAGATGACCACTATTATTTTTAGCACTATGAACGGCTAGTTAGCCAGACTTGATTTAATTGAAATGAGCGAAATACATTGAGCATACGGACTGCTACCTTTCTTTATATTTCTTTGAAAGCTGCAGACAATATAGATCCAACACTGGGATAATTAGACACCTGATCCGCACAGACCTATATTGTAGTCTCTGTGTGTTCCCTAATTCTCTGATATCAAACAATGTATGCTCAGGTACATAAAGGTATCTGTTAAACACGGATATCATAGTCATTAATACTTAAATTATTAGCCAGATGAGCTTGATTTAGAAGGAAATCATTAAAGATATCTGAGAAAATGATTCCCCCATGAGTAGAGGACATCACTCCTAATGTCCGCCTCCGGAGGGAGTGGCTAATGGTTCTTAAGGAAGCTGGGCTGACATCAGTTAGAAGCTGTTCCCCCCTTTGTGAACAAGCCACGGGCGAAACGTACGTTAAAGGAAGGAGCGTGTGGGTGCCTTGCCAGTGCGTACGGCGGGCTGCCCCCTGGTACAGGTCGTATGAAACGAATTATACTACTGTGAAGCCTCCAATTAAAGGCATCATATTGGTCTGATATCACAATGGAACAGTATGCTAATAGCTGCACGATCAGTGTATGACAAGTGTAATTTTTGTCTATTTATAAACAGCTGTCGCTATGAGTGATATACAACTACAGACCATGTACATGCGTGCTTCACAAATATAGCATGATAAACTCTATTATATTTGCATAAATTTCATGAATGACCCCAAAGTTAAAATAGCATGAATCCTGAAGTAATACTGTATATAGGAAATAGGTGTGCTATAACTGCTTACTGATATCCTCTTTTTATTAGATATACACCCTGGAATAACTCTGGGCAACTTTTATGCTCAGAGTCATGATATAATTACTATATACTGAGCACTGTTGTCGGGGGCAATAAACCATTTGGTTCATGTATATACTTATGTTTTCAACATTGTGCTCTACAGCCAGGATGTACACTACATAAATTAATACTATTATTTTGGAGGATTAATTATCATTGTCACGGTAGATGAGTATAAGACATAAAGGATAACTGGATGCTAGAGCCAGCAATACTTAAATCAAATTATAGTGGTCTAAAAAAGTTACATACTAACTCAATTAGTTTTTCATGCATATAAGAAATATGAATTTGGATGAAACCTATGAAAGGAGTTAAGAGAACGTTGTCCTCTCTGTGATATACAGTACATGATGATCCTTATTGGTGTTAATATGCAATAGACGATCATAGATGAGATTCACAATGTTTCTGTACTTTCAAGACCACAATAGCAAAGTGTCAGTAACCCCTGAATTGGCTGCATTGATCTTAGTATTATCAGCCAATATCTGAGGCGAATGAGACACAGTGCATATTTGACTGGCCTGATCTATATTTCCATTGACTAGCATTAGTAATGGTCTCTCACCACGCATATAATGCTTAAGCACATGCGTGGCAGCAGAACCACGAAGTTTGTTATATAGTCTTGCCTTCATACACTCTGTACTCTTTTCAACACCAGAGCAGGTGAAGTGTCAGTAGCTCTCTCATTGGCTGCACTGACCACAAGTCATCAACCAAAAGTAGAAGTGAATGAAACACTCTCCGCTAATGCTCTGGCACTGTCTGTGACTCTAGAGACTGGCATAAGTAATGGTCTCTCACCTACGTATATAATGCAAAAGCACATACGAGGCAGCAGAACCAAGAAAACTGCCATAAGGTCTTGACTTTAAGCCTGAAGGTGTCATTCATAGCATCATTCTCTATCAATAGAGAGGGCCAAGGCCCATTTGAGTTTATACATCAACTGTACCTTTTAATTTGTTAAATGTTGTGTTATATGTAGTGTGTCTATATTTTGCCTTTTTAGATTTAGTGAGTGTTATCTCCCGAATATTTTAATTATTCTATAATAAAAGTTAAGTTTAAATAGAGTCTTTCTTCTATTTCTATCTTTCTTCTGTCTTTCTTTCCCTATTATTGATCCAAGGGTACTGCATATATATTTATGACACTAACTGAGTGCCCCAACATAGGAGAGTTCTTATTTACCCTTCTTGGTAAAGTTCTGTTGCAAAACATCACCATTGTGACATCAACACCATTAAATCAATATCAGTGACATCATCACCATTGTAACATGATTACCATTATCACATCATCACCATTGTAACGTGATAACCATTATCACATCATCACCATTATGACATTATTACCATTTTGACATCATCACTTTTGTGGCATCAACAGCATTATGACATCATCACCATTGTGGCATCATCACCATTGTGACATCAGCACCACTAAGACATCATCAGTGACATTATCACCATTATGACATCATCACCATTGTGACAGCATGACCATTGTGACATTATCAGAATTTTGACATCATCACCATTGTGACATTATCACCATTTTGAATTCATAATTGAAATAATCACCATTGTAACATCATCACCTTTATTAAATTATCACCATTATAACATTATCAGTGACATCATCAACATTGTGACATGCTCACCAATATGACATCATCATCATTGTGACATCATAATTATTGTGACATCAACACCATTATGACATCGTCACCATTGTGACATCTTCACCATTATGACATCATCACCATTGTGACATCACTATTATGACATCATCACCATTGTAACATCATAAATGTAAAGACATTACTACTGTGACATCATCACCATTATGACATCATCAACATTATGACATCATTAGTGACATCATCACCATTGTGATATCATCACTATTGATAGTGACATCAATAACATTATGACATCATCACCATTGTCACATTCTCACCATTATGACATCAACATCATTATGACATCATCACCATTGTCATGTCATCACTATTAATATGTATTCACCATTGTCACATCATCATTATTAAGACATCATCACCATTGTGACATGCTCACAATTATGATATAATCCCCATTATTACATCATCGCCATTGTGACATCAACACTAGTATGACATCATTAGTGACATCATCACCATTGTGACATCATCACCGTTATGGCATCATGACCATTGTGACATGATCACAATTTTGACATCATCACCATTGTGACATTATCTAAATTTTTACATCATAAGTGACATCATCACCATTGTACATCATCACCATCATGACCTCATACAATTATGACCTCATACGATTATGACATCATCACAATTTTGACATCATCACCATTGTGGCATCATAACCATACTGACATCATCAGAATTGTGATAGCATCACCATTGTCACATAATTATGCCTGTGACATCATCACCATTTTGACATCATCACCATTGAGACATTATCACCATTTTAACATTATAAGTGACATCATCTTCATGGTAACATTATCACCATTGTGAAATAATTACCATTTTACCAGTATAGGTGACATCATCATTGTGGCATCATCACCATTTTGTCATCATCATTATAACATCATCATCATTTTGACATCATCAACTTTGTGACATCTTCACCATTAAGACATAATCACCATTGTGAGATAATTACCATTGTGGCATCATCAACAATGTGACATCATCACCATTATGACATGCTCACCATGATGACATCATAATCATTCTGATCTTATTAGTGATATCACCATTAGGACATCCTCACCATTATGACATCATCAGCGACATCATTACCATTATAAGATGATCACCATTGTAACATCAACACCATTATGACATAATCAGTGACATTAGTACCACTGTGATATGCTCACCGTTGTGACATCATTAGTTTTGTGACATCATTACCATTTTGACATCATCACGATTGAGACATTATCACCATTATGACATCAGTGACATCATCAACATTGTGACATGCTCACCTTTATGACATCATCACCATTGTGACCTCTTCACCATTATGACATCATCAGTGACATCATCACAATTATAACATCATCACAATTGGGACATCAACACCATTATGACATAATCAGTGACATCATTACCATTGTCACATGCTCACCATTATGACATCATTACAATTGTGACTTCATAACCACTATAACATCATCTCCATTGTGACATCTTCACCATTTTGACAATATCACTATTGTGACATGTTCACCATTACAACATCATCACAATTGTGACATTATCCCCATTTTGACTTAATGACCATTGTGACATCATCGCCATTGTGAAATCAACACCATTAAATCATTATCAGTGACATCATCACCATTGTACCATGATTACCATTATCACATCATCACCATTGTAACATGATAAGCATTATCACATCATCACCCTTATGACATTATTACCATTTTGACATCATCACTTTTGTGGCATCAACAGAATTATGACATCATCACCATTGTGGCATCATCACCATTGAGACATCAACACCACTATGACATCATCAGTGACATTATCACCATTATGACATCATCACCATTGTGACAACATGACCATTGTAACAATATCACCATTTTGACATCATCAGCATTGTGACATTATCACCATTTTGAATTCATAATTGAAATAATCACCATTGTAACATCATCACCTTTATGAAATTATCACCATTATAACATTATCAGTGACATCATCAACATTGTGACATGCTCACCAATATGACATCATCATCATTGTGACATCATAATTATTGTGACATCATCACCATTATGATATCATCACCATTGTGACATCACTATTATGACATCATCAACATTGTAACATCATAAATGTAAAGACATCACTACTGTGATATCATCACCATTATGAAATCATCACCATTATGACATGATTAGTGACATCAACACCATTGTGATATCATCGCTATTGATTGTGACATCAATAGCATTATGACATCATAACCATTGTCACATCATCACCATTGTCACATCATCACTATTAATATGTATTCACCATTGTCACATCATCATTATTAAGACATCATCACCATTGTGACATGATCACAATTATGATATAATCCCCATTATTACATCATCGCCATTGTGACATCAACACTAGTATGACTTCATCAGTGACATCATCACCATTGTGACCTCATCACCGTTATGGCATCATGACTATTGTGACATGATCACAATTTTGACATCATCACCATTGTGACAGTATCTCAATTTTTACATCAAAAGTGACATCATCAAAATTGCACATCATTATCATTATGACCTCATACAATTATGACCTCATACGATTATGACATCATCACAATTTTGACATCATCGCCATTGTGGCATCATAACCATACTGACATCATCAGAATTGTGATAGCATCACCATTGTCATATAATTATGCCTGTGACATCATCACCATTTTGACATCATCACCATTGAGACATTATCACCATTTTAACATAAAAAGTGACATCATCTTCATGGTGACATTATCACCTTTGTGAAATAATCACCATTTTAACAGTATAAGTGACATTATCATTGTGGCATCATCACCATTTTGTCATCATCATTATAACATCATCACCATTTTGACATCATCAACTTTGTGACATCTTCACCATTAAGACATAATCACCATTGGGAGATGATTACCATTGTGACATCATCAACAATGTGACATCATCACCATTATGACATGCTCACCATGATGACATCATAATCATTGTGATCTTATTAGTGACATCATCACCATTGGGACATCCTCACCATTATGATATCATCAGCAACATCATTACCATAATGAGATGATCACCATTGTAACATCAACACCATTATGACATAATCAGTGACATTAGTACCACTGTGATATGCTCACCATTATGACATCAATAGCTTTGTGACATCATTACCATTATGACATCTTCACGATTCTGACATCATCACAATTGAGTCATTATCACCATTATGACATCAGGGACATCATCAACATTATGACATGCTAACCTGTATGACATCATCACCATTGTGACCTCTTCACCATTATGACATCATCAGTGACATCATCACAATTATAACATCATCACAATTGGGACATCAACACCATTATGACATAATCAGTGACATCATTACCAGTGTGACATGCTCACCATTGTGACATCACTATTATGACATCATCAACATTGTAACATCATAAATGTAAAGACATCACTACTGTGACATCATCACCATTATGACATCATCACCATTATGACATCATTAGTGACATCATCACCATTGTGATATCATCACTATTGATTGTGACATCAATAACATTATGACATCATCACCATTGTCACATTCTCACCATTATGACATCAATATCATTATGACATCATTACCATTGTCACATTATCACTATTAATATGTATTCACCATTGTCACATCATCATTATTAAGACATCATCACCATTGCAACATGATCACAATTATGATATAATCCCCATTATTACATCATCGCCATTGTGACATCAACACTAGTATGACATCATCAGTGACATCATCACCATTGTGACATCATCACCGTTATGGCATTTTGACCATTGTGACATGATCACAATTTTGACATCATAACCATTGTGACATTATCTCAATTTTTACATCATAAGTGACATCATCACAATTGTACATCATTACCATTATGACGTCATACAATTATGACCTCATACGATTATGACATCATCACAATTTTGACATCATAACCATTGTGGCATCATAACCATACTGACATTATCAGAATTGTGATAGAATCACCATTGTCATATAATTATGCCTGTGACATCATCACAATTTTGACATCATCACCATTGAGACATTATCACCATTTTAATATAATAAGTGACATCATCTTCATGGTGACATTATCACCATTGTGAAATAATCACCATTTTAACAGTATAAGTGACATCATCATTGTGGCATCATCACCATTTTGTCATCATCATTATAACATCATCACCATTTTGACATCATCAACTTTGTGACATCTTCACCATTAAGACATAATCACCATTATTGAGATGATTACCATTGTGACATCATCAACAATGGGACATCATCACCATTATGACATGCTCACCATGATGACATCATAATCATTGTGATCTTATTAGTGACATCATCACCATTGGGACATCCTCACCATTATGACATCATCAGCGACATCATTACCATAATGAGATGATCACCATTGTAACATCAACACCATTATGACATAATCAGTGACATTAGTACCACTGTGATATTCTTACCGTTACGACATCATAAGCTTTGTGACATCATTACCATTATGACATCATCACGATTCTGACATCATCAACATTGTGACATGCTTACCTTTATGACATCATCATCATTGTGACCTCTTCACCATTATGACATCATCAGTGACATCATCACAATTATAACATCATCACAATTGGGACATCAACACCAATATGACATAATCAGTGACATCATTACCATTGTGACATGCTCACCATTATGACATCATTACAATTGTGACTTATAACATCATCTCCATTGTGACATCTTCACCATTTTGACAATATCACTGTTGTGACATGTTCTCCATTACAACATCATCACAATTGTAACATCATCCCCATTATGACTTAATGACCATTGTGACATCATCGCCATTATGACATCATCATTATTATGACAACATCACCATTGTTATACTAGAAAAAAGGGGGTTGTTAACCGCACAGACTAGAGAACAGTAAAAATGAAAGATATCTAGGCCAAAGGACAGTCTCTAAACGAGTAACACTCCTACCCCAAGTTTTCATATATCTTGCACTTCTGTGCTTGTGTACTGATTAAGGGCAATGGGGGGTGCTCCCTGAGAGTTTGGGTTAAATTTTGCAACAGAACTTTACCAAGAAGGGTAAATAAGAACTCTCCTATGTTGGGGCACTCAGTTAGTGTCATAAATATATATGCAGTACCCTTGGATCAATAATAGGGAAAGAAAGACAGAAGAAAGATAGAAATAGAAGAAAGACTCTATTTAAACTTAACTTTTATTATAGAATAATTAAAATATTCGGGAGATAACACTCACTAAATCTAAAAAGGCGAAATATAGACACACTACATATAACACAACATTTAACAAATTAAAAGGTACAGTTGATGTATAAACTCAAATGGGCCTTGGCCCTCTCTATTGATAGAGAATGATGCTATGAATGACACCTTCAGGCTTAAAGTCAAGACCTTATGGCAGTTTTCTTGGTTCTGCTGCCTCGTATGTGCTTTTGCATTATATACGTAGGTGAGAGACCATTACTTATGCCAGTCTCTAGAGTCACAGACAGTGCCAGAGCTTTAGCGGAGAGTGTTTCATTCACTTTTACTTTTGGTTGATGACTTGTGGTCAGTGCAGCCAATGAGAGAGCTACTGACACTTCACCTGCTCTGGTGTTGAAAAGAGTACAGAGTGTATGAAGGCAAGACTATATAACAAACTTCGTGGCTACGTATTGGGATTGTTTGTTTTCGTGAAAACTGCAGGCAATATAGATCTATTACTGCAGTGATTAGACACCTGATTTGTATAACCAGGAGCCTTTATACTTCTACAATCTATTAATACAAACATAAGATTCAAGCATATATCAGCATAGCCACTATACAGCTATTATATTTAATAACACTATTAACGGCTAGTTAGCCCGACTTGATTTTAAGGAGGTGAATAAAACATAATCATTTTTACAACCAATTAATTTCTATTCCGAATGAATGGTGACATGCTACTATTTGATTAGAGGTGGCTGTATATGGGGTCCGTTCATCTCCGTGGTAATTGCAGGTAATACGGACCTAATACTGCAGCTACGAGACACCTGATTTGTATAATCAGGAGCTCTGATGCTTTCACGATCTCCTGACATAACTATCAACCCAAGGTTAAGCACATATTAGCGCAGCTGCTAGATGACCACTATTATTTTTAGCACTATGAACGGCTAGTTAGCTAGACTTGATTTAATTGAAATGAGCAAAATACATTGAGCATACGGACTGCTACCTTTCTTTATATTTCTTTGAAAGCTGCAGACAATATAGATCTAACACTGGGATAATTAGACACCTGATCCGCACAGACCTATATTGTAGTCTCTGTGTGTTCCCTAATTCTCTGATATCAAACAATGTATGCTCAGGTACATAAAGGTATCTGTTAAACACGGATATCATAGTCATTAATACTTAAATTATTAGCCAGATGAGCTTGATTTAGAAGGAAATCATTAAAGATATCTGAGAAAATGATTCCCCCGTGAGTAGAGGACGTCACTTCTAATGTCCGCCTCCGGAGGGAGTGGCTAATGGTTCTTAAGGAAGCTGGGCTGACATCAGTTAGAAGCTGTTCCCCCCTTTGTGAACAAGCCACGGGCAAAACGTACGTTAAAGGAAGGAGCGTGTGGGCAGAGCCGGATTAAGGGGGGTGCCAAGGGGGTCAGTACCCCGGGCCCCCCCTGGCATAAGGGGCCCCCCAGCCGAAGCTGCTCTGCACCGCTCTGGTGCTGCTGTCCCCTCTGCCCTGTATCAGTCGCTGACGCTGACCCGTGAGGAGAAGGGAGGGAGCCACACGAACAGCCGCGAGCAGGACATCACATCCCCGCTGGCAGCGCGGAATCCTCCCTCCCCAGCAGTCGGGAGTCTTCTCCTCCCTGCTGCAGCTTGGAGCCTTGACGCCGACTTCTCCTGTTGCCGGTGGCTGGCTTTGTGCTGGGCTGGGGGGAATAGGGGGGTGGCCCAAATGTTTTTTTATTTCAATGAACGCTGTCTGGTCCTACGGCAGGCATTTGGAGCCCCGCCCCCTTGTGGCTGTATACCGCGATTCGGGGGTCGTAGCAGAGGGGGCGGAGCTAATATGAGATAATTGTTATAGAATCACGTCATATTGGCTCCGCCCCCTCCCCGTCGACCCGCGAATTGCGGCATTTTTGTCGTGGGGGCGGGGCCTAATGGTGAACCGTGTCCCTGTCTCCCAGCAATATCTCCTGGCTGTGGCATCCTCACCCCTTTCCTTAGGGCAGTCTTCAATGTAAGTGTGTGCACAGTTTGTGCTCTATCTGTGTATACTGTATGTATGTGTATGTGTTCTACTAGTGTATATGTATGTGTGTATATTTTCTATGTGTGTGTATGTGTTTTATGTGTATGTTGTGTATTTGTGTGTATGTGGGTGTATGAGCTCTATGTAATGTGTGTGTATGTATGTATGTATATATATATATGTATGTATATATATATATATATATATACACACAAATCGATTGGCCAGCACTCCCTCTCCTCAATCATCAGCCGTGGTGCTCTTTACACTGCCTTCACATAACCTCCAAAAGTATGTCACTCAGCGGACTTCTTAATCACATATCACAAACGCCAGCTAGTTCCGCAACATTTCGGGTTTTATTTACCCTATTGTCGTATATGTGCTGTTTGACAAAGGTTAAATAAAACCCGAAACGTTGCTGAACTAGCTGGCGTTTGTGATATGTGATTAAGAAGCCAGCTGAGTGACATACTTTTGGAATATGTATGTATATATATATATATATATATATGTATATATACACATACATACACACACACACACACACACACACACACACTGGTCGAAGTGGGGTGGTATACAGCGGTATGGTATACCGCCACTTCTTCCACTGACCCGGAAATTAAAGAGCAGCAGGAGGCGAGGGAAGTGGCCATCCTGCTGCACATGTTGCTCCCCGTCCCTGCGCGGTGGCCGGCGGCTGTGTAGAGCGCTGTACTAGCTCACAGCCGCCAACCGCCGCCCGCTGGTTACCGCCGCCAGCCACCCACCGCATGCTGCTCACCGCAGCCAGCCATCAGCCGCTCACCGCCGCCAGCCACCCGCCGCTCACCCGCAACAAATAAGGTAATGTTCCCCTGCTGTCACCTCTCTCGTGTCGTTACCATCCCTGTCTCTACTGTCACTCTCTCTCTCCCAGCTGTCACTGTCATCACTCTCTCTCTCCCTGCTGTCACTGTCGTCACTCTCTCTCCCTGTCGTCACTCTCTCTCTCCCTGTCGTCACTCTCTCGCTCCCTGTCGTCACAATTTCAGCTCATTCAGTGTGCTATAATGTGAATTTCGGCTCATTCAGTGTGCTACAATGTGAGTTTCAGCTCATTCAGTGTGCTATAATGTGAATTTTGGCTCATTCAGTGTGCTACAATGTGAATTTCGGCTCATTCAGTGTGCTACAATGTGAGTTTCGGCTCATTCAGTGTGCTACAATGTGAATTTTGGCTCATTCAGTGTGCTATCATGTGAATTTCGGCTCATTCAATGTGCTACAATGGAATTTCGGCTCATTCTGTGTGCTACAATGTGAGTTTCGGCTCATTCAGTGTGCTACAATGTGAATTTCGGCTCATTCAGTGTGCTACAATGTGAATTTCGGCTCATTCAGCGTGCTACAATGTGAGTTTCGGCTCATTCAGTGTGCTACAATGTGAATTTCGGCTCATTCAGTGTGCTACAATGTGAGTTTCGGCTCATTCAGTGTGCTACAATGTGAATTTTGGCTCACTCAGTATGCTACAATGTGAATTTCGGCTCATTCAGTGAGCTATAATGTGAATTTCGGCTCATACCGTGTACTATAATGTGAATTTCGGCTCATTCAGCGTGCTACAATGTGAATTTCGGCTCATTCAGTGTGCTACAATGTGAATTTTGGGTCATTCAGTGTGCTAGAATGTGAATTCCGGCTCATTCAGTGTGCTATAATGTGAATTTCGGCTCATTCAGTGTGCTATAATGTGAATTTCTGCTCATTCAGTGTGCTATAATGTGAATTTCGGCTCATTCAGTGTGCTACAATGTGAATTTCGGCTCATTCAGTGTGCTACAATGTGAATTTCGGCTCATTCAGTGTGCTACAATGTGAATTTCGTCTCGTACCGTGTGCTATAAGGTGAAAGGGGCACCAGTACTAGATAGTATAAGGGGTTCTACTACACGGGACACGCCCCCTTTTCTGGAGGCGCGCGCATAATTGTGTCCTTGACTTTTGCATTCCCCCACTTCAAAATGTCCACTTCGACCACTGTTTGTATATATAAATATATATATACACGCACACACACACATGTACGTGCATCAAAGGAAACCCCCCTTCCGAATCCTGCTTTTGCCATTGCGGGGGGTGGTTTCTGGAGGGGGGGGCCCCCTGTCTTGTGTGCCCTGGGCCCCCCATGGGCTTAATCCGGCCCTGCGTGTGGGCGCCTTGCCAGTGCGCACGGCGGGCTGCCCCCTGGTACAGGTCGTATGAAACGAATTATACTACTGTGAAGCCTCCAATTAAAGGCATCATATTGGTCTGATATCACAATGGAACAGTACGCTAATAGCTGCACGATCAGTGTATGACAAGTGTAATTTTTGTCTATTTATAAACAGCTGTCGCTATGAGTGATATACAACTACAAACCATATACATGCGTGCTTCACAAATATAGCATGATAAACTCTATTATATTTGCATAAATTTCATGAATGACCCCAAAGTTAAAATAGCATGAATCCTGAAGTACTATATAGGAAATAGGTGTGCTATAACTGCTTACTGATATCCTCTTTTTATTAGATATACACCCTGGAATAACTCTTGGCAACTTTTATGCTCAGAGTCATGATATAATTAATATATACTGAGCACTGTTGTCGGGGGCAATAAACCATTTGGTTCATGTATATACTTATGTTTTCAACATTGTGCTCTACAGCCAGGATGTACACTACATAAATTAATACTATTATTTTGGAGGATTAATTATCATTGTCACGGTAGATGATTATAAGACATAAAGGATAACTGGATACTAGAGCCAGCAATACTTAAATCAAATTATAGTGGTCTAAAAAAGTTACATACTAACTCAAATAGTTTTTCATGCATATAAGAAATATGAATTTGGATGAAACCTATGAAAGGAGTTAAGAGAACGTTGTCCTCTCTGTGATATACAGTACATGATGATCCTTATTGGTGTTAATATGCAATAGACGATAATAGATGAGATTCACAATGTTTCTGTACTTTCAAGACCACAATAGCAAAGTGTCAGTAACCCCAGAATTGGCTGCACTGATTTTAGTATTATCAGCCAATATCTGAGGCGAATGAGACACAGTGCATATTTGACTGGCCTGATCTACTGTATATTTCCATTGACTAGCATTAGTAATGGTCTCTCACCACGCATATAATGCTTAAGCACATGCGTGGCAGCAGAACCACGAAGTTTGTTATATAGTCTTGCCTTCATACACTCTGTACTCTTTTCAACACCAGAGCAGGTGAAGTGTCAGTAGCTCTCTCATTGGCTGGAGAAGAGAAAAAGAGTTGCTGCGCCTGTGTCAATCAATTATACATTATGCAAGACTGGTGTCCTTAATCTGAAATTCACAGTGCAAAAATGTACGTACGCCTCTATAGGGAGTTATGTGTTACTCCCACAGCTAATGGAACAGAAGAGAAGGATTAAATAGAGGCGCTCATTTCATTCTGACACTGTAAAGTCTAAATTCATCACAACCAAGGAGTAAAATTAAATTAAATATTTATTCTTAAATTAAATCAGTATAAAATTTCACTTTGTTAAGCACAAGATTATATATAAAACACAATTGGTAATCCCTATTCTCACAAAATTGCCACATATATTAGATAAACCGCTCACATGAATTTCCTATACTGTTACAGCAAACAATTAAAGAAGATGATGCAGACTGGACAGCTGCCGGCAGTCCAAATGTATCAGCTATTGCAAATAGTGTTACACGACAGTCTTGGCTACAGTGTTGCAATAGCTGATACATTTGGACTGCCGGCAGCTGTCCAGTCTGCATCATCTTCTTTAATTGTTTGCTGTAACAGTATAGGCAATTCATGTGAGCGGTTTATCTAATATATGTGGCAATTTTGTGAGAATAGGGATTACCAATTGTGTTTTATATATAATCTTGTGCTTAACAAAGTGAAATTTTATACTGATTTAATTTAAGAATGAATATTTAATTTAATTTTACCCCTTGGTTGTGATGAATTTAGACGTTACAGTGTCAGAATGAAATGAGCGCCTCTATTTAATCCTTCTCTCATTGGCTGCACTGACCACAAGTCATCAACCAAAAGTAGAAGTGAATGAAACACTCTCCGCTAATGCTCTGGCACTGTCTGTGACTCTAGAGACTGGCATAAGTAATGGTCTCTCAACTACGTATATAATGCAAAAGCACATACGAGGCAGCAGAACCAAGAAAACTGCCATAAGGTCTTGACTTTAAGCCTGAAGGTGTCATTCATAGCATCATTCACTATCAATAGAGAGGGCCAAGGCCCATTTGAGTTTATACATCAACTGTACCTTTTAATTTGTTAAATGTTGTGTTATATGTAGTGTGTCTATATTTCGCCTTTTTAGATAAAGTGAGTGTTATCTCCCGAATATTTTAATTATTCTATAATAAAAGTTAAGTTTAAATAGTCTTTCTTCTATTTCTATCTTTCTTCTGTCTTTCTTTCCCTATTATTGATCCAAGGGTACTGCATATATATTTATGACACTAACTGAGTGCCCCTACATAGGAGAGTTCTTATTTACCCTTCTTGGTAAAGTTCTGTTGCAAAATTTAACCCAAACTCTCAGGGAGCACCCCCATTGCCCTTAATCAGTACACAAGCACAGAAGTGCAAGATATATGAAAACTTGGGGTAGGAGTGTTACTCGTTTAGAGACTGTCCTTTGGCCTAGATATCTTTCATTTTTACTGTTCTCTAGTCTGTGCGGCTAACAACCCCCTTTTTTCTAGTATAACATAATCTCGAGTGTATCTCGAATTCTGGTTGACCAGCACGTCATATAGAACATATAATCTAAATGGTTGATAATAGGACATTTACTTTGACATACATCTACACTGTGCCACTAGGATCATTGAGAAATATTATCTATTAGGGAATTCTCAAAAAAATCTTTGTCATGTCCAACTGTAGAGCACAATGTTGAAAACATCAACCAAAAGTAGAAGTGAATGAAACACTCTCCGCTAATGCTCTGGCACTGTCTGTGACTCTAGAGACTGGCATAAGTAATGGTCTCTCACCTACGTATATAATGCAAAAGCACATACGAGGCAGCAGAACCAAGAAAACTGCCATAAGGTCTTGACTTTAAGCCTGAAGGTGTCATTCATAGCATCATTCTCTATCAATAGAGAGGGCCAAGGCCCATTTGAGTTTATACATCAACTGTACCTTTTAATTTGTTAAATGTTGTGTTATATGTAGTGTGTCTATATTTCGCCTTTTTAGATAAAGTGAGTATTATCTCCCGAATATTTTAATTATTCTATAATAAAAGTTAAGTTTATATAGAGTCTTTCTTCTAATTTTATCTTTCTTCTGTCTTTCTTTCCCTATTATTGATCCAAGGGTACTGTATATATATTTATGACACTAACTGAGTGCCCCAACATAGGAGAGTTCTTATTTACCCTTCTTGGTAAAGTTCTGTTGCAAAATTTAATCCAAACTCTCAGGGAGCACCCCCCATTGCCCTTAATCAGTACACAAGCACAGAAGTGCAAGATATATGAAAACTTGGGGTAGGAGTGTTACTCGTTTAGAGACTGTCCTTTGGCCTAGATATCTTTCATTTTTACTGTTCTCTAGTCTGTGCAGTTAACAACCCCCTTTTTTCTAGTATAACATAATCTCGAGTGTATCTCGAATTCTGGTTTACCAGCACGTCATATAGAACATATAATCTAAATGGTTGATAATAGGACATTTACTTTGACATACATCTACATTGTGCCACTAGGATCATTGAGAAATATTATCTATTAGGGAATTCTCAAAAAAATCTTTGTCATGTCCAACTTCAGCTTGAAGAACGAACTTATTAGCAAACGTAAAACACAAGAAGATCTCAGTAGTATATTTCCTGAAGAGCTCACTGACTGGTTACCCAATACAAATTGGGAAGAAGATTTAAAAAAACTCAAGTTTAACTTGCAGAGGCAGCTGCGTACAAATTGGGATCTTACCACTCTTGAAAACTATCAAAGGCAAAAAATCTCACCAAGAGGATTGAGACCCAAAGTGTTTCCAAATTTTGAGCTCATCACAGACAATCTTCAGAAAGAGTGGGAAACTACACTATTAAAATGTTCACAAGATCTCATTACAATTCTCATTAAACATAATTAACTTGTATTAGAAGGATGTGAAAAAGAAATAGACACACTGGGCAAGAAATTACAGGATTGGGAACAGGACCAACAATTTCAAAAGTGCTTTGAGAAAAATAAAAAGGACTTAGAAACCTATGAAAAGGAGATCATAGAACGGAAGCGAGTTAAATTCGTACGAGACAAGAAGGATTTTGCCTCTGGTAATATATTCAAATGGAAACGTAATATAAAAAACAAAACATGGGCCCAGAGGGACTACCACTACTCTCCCTCGGACACAGACTTGTCAGAGGCTGAAGAAGATAATGGGTCTCAGATATACAATAGGAATTTAACATCTACTTCCTCACGAGGGGATATCATTCCCAACTCATCACTTAATTATTCATCTTCCTCATCCATTTCTTTTTTAGAACAAAATCAAGGTACCAGGAGAGGGTACCAAAGAGGAGGAAGACAAGGAGGGGGAAAATGACAACGAAGAGGAAGAGGGCGACAGACATGGGACACACCACAACTGCAGAGGCAATCTGCACGGAACAGACAGAGAACCTAGATACCGATATCAGACTGGATGAGCTAAGGATTATTCATCTTTCAAATATAGAGCTTTCTGCTACCCAAGAAAGTCTATTAAAAAAAGGATTATCATTTTCACCAACCTCACACTTTGACAGATTTGAATGGGAGAAGGATTTACAACTGTATGGGAGGAAGTTACTCCTTAAAAAATTCTTTGTAAATCAAGAACGTATAAGGAAAGAAGCAGAACTGTCCTTCATGGCATCAATACCTCCCACATCTGTAACAACATCACTAACTCAATCGGATACAGAGGCCTTACGTACTCTAGAAGATCTATTTGAGGATACAGGTGAGATACAAACCTTTTGGACTGATACTCACAGACCAGTGTGTAAACCTAAATCAGTATTTTTCCCTCAAAGTAGTATATGTCCACCAGTACAAACTTTCCTTGATCTAGTATCCATGGACTTTGATGAACTGAGTAAATGTAGATATCGAACTCAAGGAAACATATCCAAAGATGAAAAAGAAGCTTGGGCAGAAATGCAAACCTGGGACCAGGTAATTATTAAACCTTCCGACAAAGGGGTTAATGTAGTTCTATGGCCCAGAGACATGTATATGACTGAAGTAATGAGACAGCTGGGGGATTCCTCATGCTATAAATCTCTCCCCACAGACCCTATGGAGGTCTTTCTTTCAGCATATAATAAATTGGTCTCTGGCTATCATCTTAGAGGAACCATTACCAAACCAGAAATGGGATTTTTGGAAGTTAAGAACCCCAAGATCCCTACTTTCTATGCACTCCCCAAAGTGCGTAAGAATGCAGAGGTGCCCCCGGGAAGACCAATAGTCTCAGGTATAGGCAGCCTAACGGAGAAGGCGAGTACCTTCGTTGATATACATCTTAGAAAACACGTGCTGAGTCTACCGTCATATTTGCGTGACACCACAGATGTCCTCAAAAAAATCCAAGGGGTTAAATTAGAGAATCACCAGCTCCTCGTATCTTTGGATGTAGAATCTCTATACACCTCGATTAGACACACAGAAGGTCTTAAGGCGGTGGACTATTTTCTTAGCATGGAAGGACCAAGTGATTTCAATCTATTTATCTTGGAACTCTTAGAGTTTGTACTGTGTAGGAACTACTTTGTGTTTAACAACAAATATTTCTTGCAGATCAGGGGCACGGCGATGGGGGCAGCCTGTGCCCCCACGTATGCTAATTTATTTTTAGGCTGGTGGGAGACTTTAACCGTCTTCTCTGAACAAATGGAAGAACATACCAAACATGTAATACAATGGTTACGCTATATCGATGATATACTGATAATATGGGACGGTAATGAACACCAGCTTCAGAATTTCATCAGCCTCCTCAACACCAATGCCTTAAACTTAAGATTGACATGTGAGTACAGCCCTGACAAGATTGCATTCTAAGATCTGCTGATCTATAGAGGCAAAGATGGAGAACTTACTACGGATCTTTACCGTAAAAAGACAGCCACTAACAGCTTGCTGCTTGAATCCAGTTGTCACTTCCCACCTACAGTCTCTAATATCCCAAAGGGCGAGTTCTTACGCCTAAGGAGAAATTGCTCAGATAGGAAAATCTTTTTACAACAAAGTGAGGATCTCACCATAAGGTTAAAAAACAGAGGATATAGTGGACGACTCATTAAAAGGGCTAAACGTCATGCCTTCAAGACTGAGAGAGACAATTTGATCTTTCCAGTACAGAAAGAAATCAATAAATCGGAAGACATCCGCTTTATAGGGAAATACTGTCAGGAATGGAGACAGGTTAAAACCATCCTAAACAAACATTTACCGGTATTGAAAGTGGATCAAGATCTAAATAAATGCCTTGGTACAGAGGTCTCCATGAGTTGGCGAAGGAGTACCAATCTCAAAGACACATTGGTCAGTAGCCACTTTCAAAGAGTGCATGATAAACAACCAATAATCAAAGGTACTTACCCCTGTGGTAATTGTACAGCCTGTCAATACATAATTAAAGCTAACAAAATAATCACCAGGTTTGAAAAGGAGATTAAGATACAGGATTACATTAATTGTAAATCAGTAGGGGTGATCTACTGCCTTCAATGCCCGTGTGGCCTTAGATATGTAGGCATGACCTCAAGGACTATGAGAGTACGGATCTTAGAACATGCCACTAACATTCGGAATGCTAAGAGTGAAATAAAAAAGCTGAGGAAAATAACATCAGTAGCGAAACACTTTTTGCTAAATCATAATGGAGATCCTCGTTGTCTCAAAGCCTTTGGCTTAGAACGTGTTAAATTAAATATTAGAAAGGGAGATCTGAATAACATTCTACTAAGAAAAGAAACGGAGTGGATTTTTCTTCTTAACACAGTCACTCCAAGAGGCCTCAATGAATTCAACAGTTATGCCTCATTCCTGTAAAGAATATAAAGGGCTTCATTTCATTTATCTGTAAATATCGACCTGTACAAAGTACATAATTAATTTTCTTCATCTAAATTCAATTCATTAATCAGATATTAATAATCAATATGACCCCTTCATTAACATAGAAGATCCCACAATTGTTATGGTCACATGAGGGCATTTATATAATGTGTGTATACATACAAACATGCATATACACACACATCATTATCATTATTATTATTATTAAATTTATATATGGGGATAGCGGTATTGAAAACGGCATGAATAATTTTACTTTTATCACTTTTTATTCTTTTTTTCTTTCTTTGTCACCTCTATTTTCTATCTATTTTCAATTATTATCATTACTATCACCACCATTTATGATATTAATGCACTATTCACAGGTTATATTAAGGAGGTGGATAATATTTAAACTATATAAACATTAAGAATATGTCATTCTCATAATATTCTCACAGTTGTTAACCTGTTACTCTCTAAGGTCATAAAACATTTTCACTATAGGTTTAGTAGATGGTTTTTATATACACTTATATCACATTCATTGATTATAATGGTAGTGCATGGGTCATGCTGGTAACTTCATCATTGGAATTATCTATCCATATTACACTGAATAAAAATATGAATTTAATAAAACATTTAAAACTAATGATTAAAGTGGTAGAAAAACCTGCTATGTTTCTGCTTTATAAATTATAAGTATAATTTATATTAGATGCAGAATTATGAATGTGTACGTGTACAATAAGGAATCCTAGAACTAATTGCAAGTAACTGCTGTAATTTTAATGTTTTTTGTTAGAAACCTCATCAACACATAAGCGCTATATGTGGAATTATTATACATATCACAATACAAAGCGGTGTGTTTTTTACAATGCAGTACTGAAGACACTGGCCGTCTTTTACAGATATAAAGCAACAAAAAGATATATACATAAAACGATGCTTATAAATGCCTTTTACTATATCTTTTCCTTTTGAATGCTTCCTTTTCTTCTTTATGTTTTATATTGGTATATATACCAGTATATTTACTCACTATCAGTATTACCTGGTGTAAACATTCGGGCTTCAGGACAACTCGTCCCTGTTCTCTATCCGTTGTATTGTTTGATAAGCTCTTGTGATTATAAATACTAGACTCTACTCTTCCCGTGCGATATTTATGTAAAATAATTTTGTATTGTATATGATTGCTGTCTCCTTCAATTTTTATGAGCAGCGATGTGTTATTATGTGAACAGAGATGGCTACGTATTGGGATTGTTTGTTTTCGTGAAAACTGCAGGCAATATAGATCTATTACTGCAGTGATTAGACACCTGATTTGTAAAACCAGGAGCCTTTATACTTCTACGATCTATTAATACAAACATAAGATTCAAGCATATATCAGCGTAGCCACTATACAGCTATTATATTTAATAACACTATTAACGGCTAGTTAGCCCGACTTGATTTTAAGGAGGTGAATAAAACATAATCATTTTTACAACCAATTTATTTCTATTCCGAATGAAAGGTGACATGCTACTATTTGATTAGAGGTGGCTGTATATGGGGTCCGTTCATCTCCGTGGTAATTGCAAGTAATACGGACCTAATACTGCAGCTACGAGACACCTGATTTGTATAATCAGGAGCTCTGATGCTTTCACGATCTCCTGACATAACTATCAACCCAAGGTAAAGCACATATTAGCGCAGCTGCTAGATGACCACTATTATTTTTAGCACTATGAACGGCTAGTTAGCTAGACTTGATTTAATTGAAATGAGCTAAATACATTGAGCATACGGACTGCTACCTTTCTTTATATTTCTTTGAAAGCTGCAGACAATATAGATCCAACACTGGGATAATTAGACACCTGATCCGCACAGACCTATATTGTAGTCTCTGTGTGTTCCCTAATTCTCTGATATCAAACAATGTATGCTCAGGTACATAAAGGTATCTGTTAAACACGGATATCATAGTCTTTAATACTTAAATTATTAGCCAGATGAGCTTGATTTAGAAGGAAATCATTAAAGATATCTGAGAAAATGATTCCCCCGTGAGTAGAGGACGTCACTCCTAATGCCCGCCTCCGGAGGGAGTGGCTAATGGTTCTTAAGGAAGCTGGGCTGACATCAGTTAGAAGCTGTTCCCCTCTTTGTGAACAAGCCACGGGCGAAACGTACTTTAAAGGAAGGAGCGTGTGGGCGCCTTGCCAGTGCGCACGGCGGGCTGCCCCCTGGTACAGGTCGTATGAAACGAATTATACTACTGTGAAGCCTCCAATTAAAGGCATCATATTGGTCTGATATCACAATGGAACAGTATGCTAATAGCTGCACGATCAGTGTATGACAAGTGTAACTTTTGTCTATTTATAAACAGCTGTCGCTATGAGTGATATACAACTACAGACCATATACATGCATGCTTCACAAATATAGCATGATAAACTATATTATATTTGCATAAATTTCATGAATGACCCCAAAGTTAAAATAGCATGAATCCTGAAGTACTATATAGGAAATAGGTGTGCTATAACTTCTTACTGATATCCTCTTTTTATTAGATATACACCCTGGAATAACTCTGGGCAACTTTTATGCTCAGAGTCATGATATAATTACTATATACTGAGCACTGTTGTCGGGGGCAATAAACCATTTGGTTCATGTATATACTTATGTTTTCAACATTGTGCTCTACAGCCAGGATGTACACTACATAAATTAATACTATTATTTTGGAGGATTAATTATCATTGTCACGGTAGATGAGTATAAGACATAAAGGATATCTGGATACTAGAGCCAGCAATACTTAAATCAAATTATAGTGGTCTAAAAAAGTTACATACTAACTCAATTAGTTTTTCATGCATATAAGAAATATGAATTTGGATGAAACCTATGAAAGGAGTTAAGAGAACGTTGTCCTCTCTGTGATATACAGTACATGATGATCCTTATTGGTGTTAATATGCAATAGACGATCATAGATGAGATTCACAATGTTTTCTGAACTTTCAAGACCACAATAGCAAAGTGTCAGTAACCCCTGAATTGGCTGCATTGATCTTAGTATTATCAGCCAATATCTGAGGCGAATGAGACACAGTGCATATTTGACTGGCCTGATCTATATTTCCATTGACTAGCATTAGTAATGGTCTCTCACCACGCATATAATGCTTAAGCACATGCGTGGCAGCAGAACCACGAAGTTTGTTATATAGTCTTGCCTTCATACACTCTGTACTCTTTTCAACACCAGAGCAGGTGAAGTGTCAGTAGCTCTCTCATTGGCTGCACTGACCACAAGTCATCAACCAAAAGTAGAAGTGAATGAAACACTCTCCGCTAATGCTCTGGCACTGTCTGTGACTCTAGAGACTGGCATAAGTAATGGTCTCTCACTTACGTATATAATGCAAAAGCACATACAAGGCAGCAGAACCAAGAAAACTGCCATAAGGTCTTGACTTTAAGCCTGAAGGTGTCATTCATAGCATCATTCTCTATCAATAGAGAGGGCCAAGGCCCATTTGAATTTATACATCAACTGTACCTTTTAATTTGTTAAATGTTGTGTTATATGTAGTGTGTCTATATTTCGCCTTTTTAGATTTAGTGAGTGTTATCTCCCGAATATTTTAATTATTCTATAATAAAAGTTAAGTTTAAATAGAGTCTTTCTTCTATTTCTATCTTTCTTCTGTCTTTCTTTCCCTATTATTGATCCAAGGGTACTGCATATATATTTATGACACTAACTGAGTGCCCCAACATAGGAGAGTTCTTATTTACCCTTCTTGGTAAAGTTCTGTTGCAAAACATCACCATTGTGACATCAACACCATTAAATCATTATCAGTGACATCATCACCATTGTAACATGATTACCATTATCACATCATCACCATTGTAACGTGATAACCATTATCACATCATCACCATTATGACATTATTACCATTTTGACATCATCACTTTTGTGGCATCAACAGCATTATGACATCATCACCATTGTGGCATCATCACCATTGTGACATCAGCACCACTAAGACATCATCAGTGACATTATCACCATTATGACATCATCACCATTGTGACAGCATGACCATTGTGACATTATCAGAATTTTGACATCATCACCATTGTGACATTATCACCATTTTGAATTCATAATTGAAATAATCACCATTGTAACATCATCACCTTTATGAAATTATCACCATTATAACATTATCAGTGACATCATCAACATTGTGACATGCTCACCAATATGACATCATCATCATTGTGACATCATAATTATTGTGACATCAACACCATTATGACATCGTCACCATTGTGACATCTTCACCATTATGACATCATCACCATTGTGACATCACTATTATGACATCATCACCATTGTAACATCATAAATGTAAAGACATTACTACTGTGACATCATCACCATTATGACATCATCACCATTATGACATCATTAGTGACATCATCACCATTGTGATATCATCACTATTGATAGTGACATCAATAACATTATGACATCATCACCATTGTCACATTCTCACCATTATGACATCAACATCATTATGACATCATCACCATTGTCATGTCATCACTATTAATATGTATTCACCATTGTCACATCATCATTATTAAGACATCATCACCATTGTGACATGCTCACAATTATGATATAATCCCCATTATTACATCATCGCCATTGTGACATCAACACTAGTATGACATCATTAGTGACATCATCACCATTGTGACATCATCACCGTTATGGCATCATGACCATTGTGACATGATCACAATTTTGACATCATCACCATTGTGACATTATCTAAATTTTTACATCATAAGTGACATCATCACCATTGTACATCATCACCATCATGACCTCATACAAATATGACCTCATATGATTATGACATCATCACAATTTTGACATCATCACCATTGTGGCAGCATAACCATACTGACATCATCAGAATTGTGATAGCATCACCATTGTCACATAATTATGCCTGTGACATCATCACCATTTTGACATCATCACCATTGAGACATTATCACCATTTTAACATTATAAGTGACATCATCTTCATGGTGACATTATCACCATTGTGAAATAATTACCATTTTACCAGTATAAGTGACATCATCATTGTGGCATCATCACCATTTTGTCATCATCATTATAACATCATCATCATTTTGACATCATCAACTTTGTGACATCTTCACCATTAAGACATAATCACCATTGTGAGATAATTACCATTGTGACATCATCAACAATGTGACATCATCACCATTATGACATGCTCACCATGATGACATCATAATCATTGTGATCTTATTAGTGATATCATCACCATTAGGACATCTTCACCATTATGACATCATTAGCGACATCATTACCATTATAAGATGATCACCATTGTAACATCAACACCATTATGACATAATCAGTGACATTAGTATCACTGTGATATGCTCACCGTTATGACATCATTAGTTTTGTGACATCATTACCATTTTGACATCATCACGATTGAGACATTATCACCATTATGACATCAGGGACATCATCAACATTGTGACATGCTCACCTTTATGACATCATCGCCATTGTGACCTCTTCACCATTATGACATCATCAGTGACATCATCACAATTATAACATCATCACAATTGGGACATCAACACCATTATGACATAATCAGTGACATCATTACCATTGTGACATGCTCACCATTATGACATCATTACAATTGTGACTTCATAACCACTATAACATCATCTCCATTGTGACATCTTCACCATTTTGACAATATCACTATTGTGACATGTTCACCATTACAACATCATCACAATTGTGACATCATCCCCATTTTGACTTAATGACCATTGTGACATCATCGCCATTATGACATCATCATTATTATGACAACATCACCATTGTGAAATCAACACCATTAAATCATTATCAGTGACATCATCACCATTGTAACATGGTTTCCATTATCACATCATCACCATTGTAACATGATAAGCATTATCACATCATCACCCTTATGACATTATTACCATTTTGACATCATCACTTTTGTGGCATCAACAGCATTATGACATCATCACCATTGTGGCATCATCACCATTGTGACATCAACACCACTATAACATCACCAGTGACATTATCACCATTTTGACATCATCACCATTGTGACATTATCACCATTTTGAATCCATAATTGAAATAATCACCATTGTAACATCATCACCTTTATGAAATTATCACCATTATAACATTATCAGTGACATCATCAACATTGTGACATGCTCACCAATATGACATCATCATCATTGTGACATCATAATTATTGTGACATCAACACCATTATGACATTGTAACCATTGTGACATCATCACCATTATGACATCATCACCATTGTGACATCACTATTATGACATCATCACCATTGTAACATTATAAATGTAAAGACATCACTACTGTGACATCATCACCATTATGACATCATCACCATTATGACATCATTAGTGACACCATCACCAGTGTGATATCATCACTATTGATTGTGACATCAATAACATTATGACATCATCACCACTGTCACATTCTCACCATTATGACATCAACATCATTATGACATCATCACCATTGTCACATCATCACTATTAATATTTATTCACCATTGTCACATCATCATTATTAAGACATCATCACCATTGTGACATGATCACAATTATGATATAATCCCCATTATTACATCATCACCAATGTGACATCAACAGTAGTATGACATCATCAGTGACATCATCACCATTGTGACATCATCACCATTATGGCATCATGATCATTGTGACATGATCACAATTTTGACATCATCACCATTGTGACATTATCTCAATTTTTACATCATAAGTGACATCATCACCATTGTACATCATCACCATTATGACCTCATACAATTATGACCTCATACGATTATGCCATCATCACAATTTTGACATCATCACCATTGTGACATCATAACCATACTGACATCATAAGAATTGTTATAGCATCACCATTGTCACATAATTATGCCTGTGACATCATTACCATTTTGACATCATCACCGTTGAGACATTATCACCATTTTAACATTATAAGTTACATCATATTCATGGTGACATTATCACCATTGTGAAATAATCACCATTTTAACAGTATAAGTGACATCATCATTGTGGAATCATCACCATTTTGTCATCATCATTAGAACATCATCACCATTTTGACATCATCAACTTTGTGACATCTTCACCATTATGACATAATCACCTTTGTGAGATGATTACCATTGTGACATCATCAACAATGTGACATCATCACCATTATGACATGCTCACCATGATGACATCATAATCATTGTGATCTTATTAGTGATATCATAACCATTGGGACATCCTCACCATTATGACATCATTAGCGACATCATTACCATTATAAGATGATCACCATTGTAACATCAACACCATTATGACATAATCAGTGACATTAGTACCACTGTGATATGCTCACCGTTATGACATCATTAGTTTTGTGACATCATTACCATTTTGACATCATCACGATTGAGACATTATCACTATTATGACATCAGTGACATCATCAACATTGTGACATGCTCACCTTTATGACATCATCACCATTGTGACCTCTTCACCATTATGACATCATCAGTGACATCATCACAATTATAACATCATCACAATTGGGACATCAACACCATTATGACATAATCAGTGACATCATTACCATTGTCACATGCTCACCATTATGACATCATTACAATTGTGACTTCATAACCACTATAACATCATCTCCATTGTGACATCTTCACCATTTTGACATTATCACTATTGTGACATGTTCACCATTACAACATCATCACAATTGTGACATCATCCCCATTTTGACTTAATGACCATTGTGACATCATCGCCTTTGTGAAATCAACACCATTAAATCATTATCAGTGACATCATCACTATTGTAACATGATTACCATTATCACATCATCACAATTGTAACATGATAAGCATTATCACATCATCACCCTTATGACATTATTACCATTTTGACATCATCACTTTTGTGGCATCAACAGCATTATGACATCATCACCATTGTGGCATCATCACCATTGTGACATCAACACCACTATGACAACATCAGTGACATTATCACCATTATGACATCATCACCATTGTGACAACATGACCATTGTGACATTATCACCATTTTGACATCATCACCATTGTGACATTATCACCATTTTGAATTCAAAATTTAAATAATCACCATTGTAACATCATCACCTTTATGAAATTATCACCATTATAACATTATCAGTGACATCATCAACATTGTGACATGCTCACCAATATGACATCATCATCATTGTGACATCATAATTATTGTGACATCAACACCATTGTGACATCATCACCATTATTACATCATCACCATTGTGACATCACTATTATGACATCATCACCATTGTAACATCATAAATGTAAAGATATCACTACTGTGACATCATCACCATTATGACATCATTAGTGACATCATCACCATTGTGATATCATCACTATTGATTGTGACATCAATAACATTATGACATGATCACCATTGTAACATACTCACCATTATGACATTAACATCATTATGACATCATCACCATTGTTACATCACTATTAATATGTATTCACCATTGTCACATTATCATTATTAAGACATCATCGCCATTGTGACATGATCACAATTATGATAATATCCCCATTATTACATCATCACCATTGTGACATCAACACTAGTATGACATCATCAGTGACATCATCACCATTGTGACATCATCACCATTATGGCATCATGACCATTGTGACATGATCACAATTTTGACATCATCACCATTGTGACATCTCAATTTTTACATCATAAGTGACATCATCACCATTGTACATCATCACCATCATGACCTCATACAATTATGACCTCATACGATTATGACATCATCACAATTTTGACATCATCACCATTGTGGCATCATAAGCTTTGACATCATTAGCTTTGTGACATCATTGCCATTATGACATCATCACGATTCTGACATCATCAACATTGTGACATCATCAGTGACATCATCACAATTACAACATCATCACAATTGTGACATCATCCCCATTATGACTTAATGACCATTGTGACATCAACATCATTAAATCATTATCAGTGACATCATCATCATTGTAACACGATAACCATTATCACATCATCACCATTATGACATTATTACCATTTTGACATCATCACTTTTGTGGCATCAACAGCATTATGATATCATCACCATTGTGGCATCATCACCATTGTGACATCAACACCACTATGACATCATCAGTGACATTATCACCATTATGACATCATCACCATTGTGACATTATCACCATTTTGACATCATCACCATTGTGACATTTTCATTATTTTTAATTCATAATTGAAATAATCACCATTGTAACATCATTACCTTTATGAAATTATCACCATTATAACATTATCAGTGACATAAATCAACATTTTGACATGCTCACCAATATGACATCATCATAATTGTGACCTCATAATTATTGTGACATCAACACCATTATGACATCATCACCATTGTGACATCATCACCATTATGACGTCATCACCATTGTGACATCACTATTATGACATCATCACCATTGTAACATCATAAATGTAAAGACATCACTACTGTGACATCATCACCATTATGACATCATCACCATTATGACATCATTAGTGACATCATCACCAGTGTGATATCATCACTATTGATTGTGACATCAATAAACATTATGACATCATCACCATTGTCACATTCTCACCATTATGACATCAACATCATTATGACATCATCACCATTGTCACATCATCACTATTAATATTTATTCACCATTTTCCTCACATCATCATTATTAAGACTTCATCACCATTGTGACATGATCACAATTATGATATGATCCCCATTATTACATTATCGCCATTGTGACATCAACACTAGTATGACATCATCAGTGACATCATCACCATTGTGACATCATCACCATTATGGCATCATGACCATTGTGACATGATCACAATTTTGACATAATCACCATTGTGACATTATCTCAATTTTTACATCATAAGTGACATCATCATCATTGTACATCATCACCATTATGATCTCATACAATTATGACCTCATACAATTATGCCATCATCACAATTTTGACATCATCACCATTGTGACATCATAACCATACTGACATCATCAGAATTGTTATAGCATCACCATTGTCACATAATTATGCCTGTGACATCATCACCATTTTGACATCATCACCATTGAGACATTATCACCATTTTAACATTATAAGTTACATCATCTTCATGGTGACATTATCACCATTGTGAAATAATCACCATTTTAACAGTAGAAGTGACATCATCATTGTGGCATCATCACCATTTTGTCATCATCATTAGAACCTCATCACCATTTTGATATCATCAACTTTGTGACATCTTCACCATTAAGACATAATCACCATTGTGAGATGATTACCATTGTGACATCATCACCATTATGACATGCTCACCATGATGACATCATAATCATTGTGATATTATTAGTGATATCATCACCATTGGGACATCCTCACCATTATGACATAATTAGCAACATCATTACCATTATAAGATGATCACCATTGTAACATAAACACAATTATGACATAATCAGTGACATTAGTACCACTGTGATATGCTCACCGTTATGACATCATTAGTTTTGTGACATCATTACCATTTTGACATCATCACCATTGTCACATCATCACTAATAATATGTATTCACCATTGTCACATCATCATTATTAAGACATCATCACCATTGTGACATGATCACAATTATGATATAATCCCCATGATTACATCATCGCCATTGTGACATCAACACTAGTATGACATCATCAGTGACAATATCACCATTGTGACATGATCATCGTTATCATCATTAGTTGACATCATCACCATTGTGAAAATATCTCAATTTTCACATCATAAGTGACATCATCACCATTGTACATCATCACCATCATGACCTCATACAAATATGACCTCAAACGATTATGACATCATCACCATTGTAAGAAAAAAAGCATTTGTTTCCCCCAGCACCCTGAATGATAACCGTAGCCAGATATAAATTCCACATGATAACAGAATTCAGAGATCTTCGTTAGCATAAGCCAGAAAGCCCAGCATAGCATACCAGTGAAAAAACTATAATGTTAATAAATTAGTATTTAGGAAGCCGAAGCTATAGAGAAAGTGATACAAAAATGAAATGCAATTAAAATAGAGAAATAGTGTTAAGAAATGAATAAGTGAAAAGTGTTAATAGAATGTAAAGGTATGCCACACTAAGGCCGTCCAGCTCAGCCAGTCCAGAGGCACCACACCTCACACCTCCATTACCCCAATCTGGGTCTAAGATTAACCAGCAAGGAGCCACATGATAATGGCTCCTTACTACAATATGTCTATGCTAAGAGCTACCTACCTTGGAGCAACCCCATAATGCTCCCTGTGGCATGTCAGGGCCTGCACCTCCTCCTAATGCAGGAACCTCTCTGCCTCTCACAACAAACATATATATTGGTAGATGCTCAATTAGCTTAGTGATATCATTCAGGTGCTCGAAAGGGAGGGGTATTTCTAAGCAAGAAAAAAGCATTTGTTTCCCCCAGCACCCTGAATGATAACCGTAACCAGATATAAATTCCACATGATAACAGAATTCAGAGATCTTCATTACACATATTTGCGCACATGTGTGAATAAGCCCCAAAGCTGCAACAAGGCGTCTCTGTATATTTGGGGTCCCTAGCGCTATATCTAGGTGCAGGATGTGGCACCCCAAAACATTAGCATAAGCCAGAAAGCCCAGCGTAGCATACCAGTGAAAAAACTATAGTGTTAATAAATTAGTATTTAGAAGCCGAAGCTATAGAGATAGTGATACAAAAATGAAATGCAATTAAAATAGAGAAATAGTGTTAAGAAATGAATAAGTGAAAAGTATTAATAGAATGTAAAGGTATGCCACACTAAGGCCGTCCAGCTCAGCCAGTCCAGAGGCACCACACCTCACACCTCCATTACCCCAATCTGGGTCTAAGATTAACCAGCAAGGAGCCACATGATAATGGCTCCTTACTACAATATGTCTATGGTAAGAGCTACCTACCTTGGAGAAACCCCATAATGCTCACTGTGGCATGTCAGCGCCTGCACCTCCTCCTAATGCAGGAACCTCTCTGCCTCTCACAGCAAACATATATATTGGTAGATGCTCAATTAGCTTAGTGATATCATTCAGGTGCTCGAAAGGGAGGGGTATTTCTAAGCAAGAAAAAAGCATTTGTTTCCCCCAGCACCCTAAATGATAACCTTAACCAGATATAAATTCCACATGATAACAGAATTCAGAGATCGTCTTTACACATATTTGCGCACATGTGTGAATAAGCCCCAAAGCCACATCAAGACGTCTCTGTATATTTGGGGTCCCTAGCGCTATATCTAGGCGCAGGGTGTGGCAACCCAAAACACCAGCATAAGCCAGAAAGCCCAGCGTAGCATACCAGTGAAAAAACTATAGTGTTAATAAACCATTGTGGCATCATATCCATACTGACATCATCAGAATTGTGATAGCATCACCATTGTCACATAATTATGCCTGTGACATCATCACCATTTTGACATCATCACCATTGAGACATTATCACCATTTTAACATTATAAGTGACATCATCTTCATGGTGACAGTATCACCATTGTGAAATAATCACCATTTTACCAGTATAAGTGACATCATCATTGTGGCATCATCACCATTTTGTCATCATCATTATAACATCATCACCATTTTGACATCATCAACTTTGTGACATCTTCACGATTAAGACATAATCACCATTGTTAGATGATTACCATTGTGACATCATCAACAATGTGACATCATCACCATTATGACATGCTCACCATGATGACATCATAATCATTGTGATCTTGTTAGTGACATCATCACCATTGGGACATCCTCACCATTATGACATCATCAGCGACATCATTACCATTATGAGATGATCACCATTGTAACATCAACACCATTATGACATAATCAGTGACATTAGTACCACTGTGATATGATCACCGTTATGACATCATTAGCTTTGTGACATCATTACCATTATGACATCATCACGATTGAGACATTATCACCATTATGGCATCAGTGACATCATCAACATTGTGACATGCTCACCTTTATGACATCATCAACATTGTGACCTCTTCACCGTTATGACATCATCAGTGACATCATCACCATTATGACATAATCAGTGACATCTTTACCATTGTGACATGCTCACCATTATGACATCATTACAATTGTGACTTCATAACCATTATAACATCATCTCCATTGTGACATCTTCACCATTTTTGACAATATCACTATTGTGACATGTTCACCATTACAACATCATCACAATTGTGACATCATCCCCATTATGACTTAATGACCATTGTGACATCATCGTCATTATGACATCATCATTATTATTATGACAACATCACCATTGTAACATCAACACCATTAAATCATTATCAGTGACATCATCACCATTGTAACATGATTACCATTATCACATAATCACCATTATGACATTATTACCATTTTAATATCATCACCTTTGTGGCATAATCACCATTGTGACATCAACACCACTATGACATCATCAGTGACATTATCACCATTATGACATTATCACCATTGTGACAGTATGACCATTGTGACATTATCACCATTTTGACATCATCACCATTGTGACATTATCACCATTTTGAATTCATAATTGAAATAATCACCATGTTAACATCATCACCTTTATGAAATTATCATCATTATAACATTATCAGTGACATCATCAACATTGTGACATGCTCACCAATATGACATCATCATCAATGTGACATCATAATTATTGTGACATCAACACCATTATGACATCATCACCATTGTGACATCATCACCATTATGACATAATCACCATTGTGACATCACTATTATGATATCATCACCATTGTAACATCATAAATGTAAAGACATCACTACTGTGACATCATCACCATTATGACATCATTAGTGACATCATCACCATTGTGATATCATCAATATTGATTGTGACATCAATAAATATTATGACATCATCACCATTGTCACATTCTCACCATTATGACATCATCATCATTATGACATCATCACCATTGTCACATCATCACTATTAATATATATTCACCATTGTCACATCATCATTATTAAGACATCATCACAATTGTGACATGATCACAATTATGATATAGTCCCCATTATTACATCATCGCCATTGTGACATCAACACTAGCATGACATCATCACCATTGTGACATCATCACCGTTATGGCATCATCACCATTGTGACATTATCTAAATTTTTACATCATAATTGACATTATCACCATTGCACATCATCACCATCATGACCTCATACAATTATGACCTCATCACAATTTTGACATCATCACCATTGTGGCATCATAACCATATTGACATCATCAGAATTGTGATAGCATCACCATTGTCACATAATTATGCCTGTGACATCATCACCATTTTGACATCATCACAATTGAGACATTATCACCATTTTAACATTTTAAGTGACATAATCTTTATGGTGACATTATCACCATTGTGAAATAATCACCATTTTAACAGTATAAGTGACATCATCATTGTGGCATCATCACCATTTTGTCATCATCATTATAACATCATCACCATTTTGACATCATCAACTTTGTGACATCTTCACCATTAAGACATAATCACCATTGTGAGATGATTACTATTGTGACATCATCACCATTATGACATGCTCACCATAATGACATCATAATCATTGTAATCTTATTTGTGACATCATCACCATTGGGACATCCTCAACATTATGACATCATCAGCAGCGACATCATTACCATTATAAGATGATCACCATTGTAACATCAACACCATTATGACATAATGAATTACATTAGTACCACTGTGATATGCTCACTGTTATGACATCATTAGCTTTGTGACATCATCACCATTATGACATCATCATGATTGAGACATTATCACCATTATGACATCAGTGACATCATCAACATTGTGACATGCTCACCATTATGACATCATCATCATTGGACATCATAATTATTGTGACATCAACACCATCATGACATCTTCACCATTGTGACATCAGCACCATTATGACATCATCACCATTGTGACATCACTATTATGACATCATCACCATTGTGACATCATCACCATTATGACATCATTAGTGACATCATCACCATTGTGATATCATCACTATTGATTGTGACATCAATAACATTATGACATCATCACCATTGTCACATTCTCACCATTATGACATCAACATCATTATGACATCATCACCATTGTCACACCATCACTATTAATATGTATTCACCATTGTCACATTATCATTATTAAGACATCATCACCATTGTGACATGATCACAATTATGATGTAATCCACATTATGACATCATCGCCATTGTGACAGCATCACTAGTATGACATAATCAGTGACATCATCACCATTGTGACATCATCACCATTATGACATCATGATCATTGTGACATGATCACAATTTTGACATCATGACCATTGTGACATTATCTCAATTTTTACATCATAAGTGACATCATCACCATTGTACATCATCACCATTATGACCTCATACAATTATGACCTCATATGATTATGACATCATCACAATTTTGAAATCATCACCATTGTGGCATCATAACCATACTGACATCATCAGAATTGTGATAGCATCACCATTGTCAAATAATTATGCCTGTGACATCACCACCATTTTGACATCATCACCATTGAGACATTATCACCATTTTAACATTATAAGTGACATCAATTTCATGGTGACAGGATCACCATTGTGAAATAATCACCATTTTAACAGTATAAGTGACATCATCATTGTGGCATCATCACCATTTTGTCATCATCATTATAACATCATCACCATTTTGACATCATCAACTTTGTGACATCTTCACCATTAAGACATAATCACCATTGGGAGATGATTACCATTGTGACATCATCAACAATGTGACATCATCACCATTATGACATGCTCACCATGATGACATCATAATCATTGTGATCTTATTAGTGACATCATCACCATTGGGACATCCTCACCATTATGACATCATCTGCGACATCATTACCATTATGAGATGGTCACCATTGTAACATCAACATTATTATGACATAATCAGTGACATTAGTACCACTGTGATATGCTCACCGTTATGACATCATTAGCTTTGTGACATCATTACCATTATGACATCATCACGATTGAGACATTATCACCATTATGACATCAGTGACATCATCACAATTATAGCATCATCACAATTTGGACATCAACACCATTATGACATAAGCAGTGACATCATTACCACTGTGACATCATCACCATTGTGACAACATGACCATTGTGACATTATCACCATTTTGACATCATAACCATTGTGACATTATCACCACTTTAAATTCATAATTGAAATAATCACCATTGTAACATCATCACCTTTATGAAATTATCACCATTATAACATTATCAGTGACATCATCAACATTGTGACATGCTCACCAATATGACATCATCATCATTGTGACATCATAATTATTGTGACATCAGCACCATAATTACATTGTCACCATTGTGACATCATCACCATTATGACATCATCACCATTGTGACATCACTGTTAAGACATCATCACAATTGTAACATCATAAATGTAAAGACATCACTACTGTGATATCATCACCATTATGACATCATTAGTGACATCATCACCATTGTGATATCATCACTATTGATTGTGACAGCAATAACATTATGACATCATCACCATTTTCACATTCTCACCATTATGACATCAACATCATTATGACATCATCACAATTGTGACATGATCACAATTATGATATAACCCCATTATTACATCATCGCCATTGTGATATTAACACTAGAATGACATCATCAGTGACATCATCACCATTGTGACATCATCACCGTTATGGCAGCATGACCATTGTGACATGATCAGTGACATAAGTACCACTGTGATATGCTCACCGTTATGACATCATTAGCTTTTTGACATCATTACTATTATGACATCATCACAATTAAGACATTATCACCATTGTGGCATCATAACCATACTGACATCATCAGAATTGTGATAGCATCACCATTGTCACATAATTATGCCTGTGACATCATCACCATTTTGACATCATCACCATTGAGACATTATCACCATTTTAACATTATAAGTGACATCATATTCATGGAGACATTATCACCATTGTGAAATAATCACCATTTTAACAGTATAAATGACATCATCATTGTGGCATCCTCACCATTTTGTCATCATCATTATATCATCATCATCACCATTTTGACATCATCAACTTTGTGACATCTTCACCATTAAGACATAATCACCATTGTGACATCCTCAACAATGTGACATCATCACCATTATGACATGCTCACCATGATGACATCATAATCATTGTGATCTTATTAGTGACATCATCACCATTGGGATATCCTCACCATTATGACATCATCAGCGACATAATTACCATTATGAGATGGTCACCATTGTAACATCAACACCATTATGACAAAATCAGTGACATTAGTACCACTGTGATATGCTCACCGTTATGACATCATTAGCTTTGTGACATCATTACTATTATGACATCATCACGATTCTGACATCATCACAATTGAGACATTATCACCATTGACATTAGTACCACTGTGATATGCTCACCGTTATGACATCATTAGCTTTTTGACAACATTACCATTATGACATCATCATGATTGAGACATTATCAGAATTATGACATCAGTGACATCATCAACATTGTGACATGCTCACCTTTATGACATCATCACCATTGTAACCTCTTCACCATTATGACATCATCACTATTATAACATCATCACAAATGGGACATCAACACCATTATGACATAGTCAGTGACATCATCAACATTGTGACATGCTCACCTTTATGACATCATCACCATTGTGACCTCTTCACCATTATGACCTAATCAGTGACATCATCACAATTATAACATAATCACAATTGGGACATCAACACCATTATGACATAATCAGTGACATCATTACCATTGTCACAATCTCACCATTATAACATCAACATCATTATGAAATCATCACCATTGTCACATCATCACTATTAATATGTATTCACCATTGTCACATCATCATTATTAAGACATCATCACCATTGTGACATGATCACAATTATGATATAATCCCCATTATTACATCATCACCATTGTGACATCAACACTAGTATGACATCATCAGTGACATCATCACCATTGTGACATCATCACCGTTAGGGCATCATGACCATTGTGACATGATCCCAATTTTGACATCATCACCATTGTGACATTATCTCAATTTTTACATCATAAATGACATCATCACCATTGTACATCATCACCATTATGACCTCATATAATTATGACCTCATACGATTATGACATCATCACAATTTTGACATCATCACCACTGTGGCATCATAACCATTCTGACATCATCAGAATTGTGATAGTATCACTATTGTCACATAATTATGCCTGTGACATCATCACCATTTTGACATCATCACCATTGAGACATTATCACCATTTTAACATTATAAGTGACATCATCTTCATGATGACAGTATCACCATTGTCACATCATCACTATTAATATGTATTCACTATTGTCACATCATCATTATTAAGACATCATCACCATTGTGGCATCATAACTATACTGACATCATCAGAATTGTGATAGCATCACCATTGTCACATAATTATGCCTGTGACATCATCACCACCATTTTGACATCATCACCATTGAGACATTATCACCATTTTAACATTATAAGTGACATCATCTTCATGGTGACAGTATCACCATTGTGAAATAATCACCATTTTAACATTATAAATGACATCATCATTGTGGCATCATCATC
Organism: Pseudophryne corroboree; assembly: GCF_028390025.1. Lineage (NCBI taxonomy): Eukaryota > Metazoa > Chordata > Amphibia > Anura > Myobatrachidae > Pseudophryne > Pseudophryne corroboree. The sequence goes on from NC_086447.1 coordinate 610,627,696, forward strand.
ATTTTGTCATCATCAGTACAGATGTAGCCACCTTTATTTTGACCGATTCTCCGCCTAGATTGATGTTTAGTCACGCTAAGGCTATAGCTTAGCTTGCTGAGTTTAATCACAGGCAGGCGCGTTGAGGCGATTCTAGATACTCAGCATGCATTACACATCTCCACCACTGGGTGGCTTATGCTCCACTAATCCAGTACTTTCGATCGTATAGCGGTGGATTGATCTACAGCTCTGGCAAATGGTCAGTGATGACTGTTATGTTAATAGATGGTGACCAATGGTCAAACGGTGAGAGTTCTCAATATAAATAAATCGATTATACAGACACAAACGAACATGTTAAAACACTTGTGTATGCAGATGCAAGATTGTGTATGCAGACGCAACTAATTGTGTTAAAGGAAGTATGTACAATGCATAAACACTGTGCTTTTGAAATACATGTACATTATGAGCTTCCAAGTTCCCGTGACATTCACTTTATTATAATTTTTTTTCTTTGTTATACATTCAATGCAAGGGCGCACACAGGTTTCACATAAATCTTGTCTTGTAACCTGATCGGAACTCCCTGTCTACTGCATGAACTGTGCAGGCTCCCAGGGGGGAAGGGGAAAGTGGAATGGGGGTAGGGCGAGGCAGTGGAAAATACTGTGTTCAAAGAACGGGCCAATGCTGATGGAGCGTCAGAATCCCTTAACTAAAATACACAGGGTCGATAGGGATAAGCGAGGTCTATGCACATAACGATACACCAGACCCCATCGCATCACAAAGTGACAAAATGTCCGAGGCATATGAACCCCCTCCTTGTAGCATTATGTGCATAGACCTCACTTAACCGTATCACCTCTGTGTATTTTAGCTAGGGGATTCCGACGCTCCTTCAGCACTGCCCCGAAGCCTGCAAAACCTATGTCATCACTCGCTCCATAGCTGGGTGGATGTTCATGTGCCTTGGACATTTTGTCACTTTGTAATGCTATGGGGTCTGGGGTATCGTTAAGTGCATAGACCTCGCTTATCCTGTGTGTATTTTAGATAGGGGATTCTGACGCTCCTTCAGCATTGCCCCGTGACCTACAAAATCTGTGCTGTTACTTGCTCCATAGCCGAGGGTCTCCATGGGGCAAGGAGTCACAGGCGGTAGCCATTTCAATTGAGTCTGCCCTGCTACAGAATTGTATGTGTACCGTATGGTGCATAGAACCTTACAGTACAACCGCTCCTGCAGCTTTTCCCTGGTTTATGTGAATAACTTCCTCCCTGTCTACTGCATGACCTGTGCAGGCTTCCAGTGGGGAAGGGCGATGGGCTAGCGGGAGGCGGTGGAAAATAACATGCTTTTGAAATGCAAGTACTGTATGAGTCCGAGTCCCCAGCATGTTCTTCTAGTGAACTAATTAGCACGAACAGCTTGTAACGTACAGAGGCAAGTTTAATCTTTCTATGTATAATGGAGAGATAAAAGCTCCTCCCTAAGTTCCTAGATGCCATATCACCGTTCTTAGTATCTCTGTGCAGTATGTTCTACTAGTGTACTAATTAGCACGAACAGCTTTTAACTGGATGCCAAATCACCGTACTTAGTACCCTAATAGAACATACTGTACTGAGATACTAATTAGCACGAACAGCTTGTAACGTGCAGCGGCAAGTTTAATCTTTCTATGTATAATGGAGAGAGATAAAAGCACCTTAGTAAGTTCTTGGATGCCAAATCACTGTACTTAGTATCTCTGTACAGTATGTTCTATTAGGGTACTATTTAGCTGTTCGTGCTAATTAGTACCCTAATAGAAAATACTATACAGAGATACTAAGGACGGAGGTTTGGCAAACAGGAACTTAGGGAGGAGCTTTTATCTCTCTCCATTGTAATTTTTCTAAGTATAATGGAGAGAGATAAAAGCTCCTCCCTAAATTCCTGGATGCCAAATCACTGTCCGTAGTATCTCTGTACAGTATGTTCTACTAGTGTACTAATTAGCATGAGCAGCTTGTAATGTACAGTGGCAGGTTTGATCTTTCTATGTCTAATGTAGAGAGATAAAAGCTCCTCCCTAAATTCCTGGTTGCCAAATCACCGTACTTAATATCTCTGTACAGTATGTTCTATTAGGGTACTATTTAGCTGTTCGTGCTAATTAGTACCCTAATGAAATATACTATACAGAGATACTAAGGACGGTGGTTTTACAACCAGGAACTTAGAGAGGAGCTTTTATCTCTCTATATTATACATGGAAATATTAAACTTGCCACTGTACGTTACAAGCTGTTCATGCTAATTAGTACACTAGTAGAACATAGAGTACAGAGATACTAAGGACGGTAATTTGGCACCCAGGAATTTAGGGAGGAACTTTTATCACTCTCCATTATACTTAGAAAGTTTGTGGATGCCAAATCACTGTACTTAGTATCTCTGTACAGTATGTTCTACTAGTGTACTAATTAGCACGAACAGCTTGTAACGTACAGTGGCAAGTGTAATTTTTCTAAGTTTAATGGAGAGAGATAAAAACTCCTCCCTATGTTCCTGGATGTCAAATTACCATGCTTAGCATTTCTGTACAGTATTTCCTATCTAGCCAGAAACCCTGCATCCTGTGCAAGCTAGGCGGACAACTGGAGGGGATCCGATACACGGTTGCTTCCCGTTTCCCTTCCCAGTGTCACATAAACTAGTGTTTGGTCTGGCCCGAAAGCCAAGAGTCTCCTCTTTTGTTTCGTACCAGTCCTGCGTCTCTGGGACACCCACAAACAGAGATATCAGTATGCAAAGTGGACCCATTTTCCCATAGACTATAATGGGCCCATTAATTCAGACCCACAATGGGTTCCGACGGTTGCCATGAACCTTGTGGGTGTCACAAAAACTTGGGGTTGGTACCCTCCGGTAGTTAATTGTCTCCCCTTCCAAACCAACCTAGCGATGAAGGTTCCCACCTCCCATGCTGATAGTCCCAGGTTTGAGTCCCAAAGTGCCAACCTTTTTTTTTTATATGTTCCCGTGACATTCACTTTATTTATTTTTCCTTTGCTGTACATTCAATGAAAGGGTGTACACAGGTTTCACATAAATCAAAGTAAATCTGCAGCAGCAATTCATTCCGCTATATACAAATACACAGCGGTAATTAGTATAAATTAGTGTATTCTGACGCAACTAACTGAGCATCACAGTACTGTAGATCTTCGGCATTTGTGTATTGTACCTGACCTGAACTCCCTCCCTGTCCACTGCATGACCTGTGCAGGCTCCCAGGGGGGGGGGGAAGGGAGATGGGGGTAGGGAGAGGCGGTGGAAAATACCATGCTATTGAAATACAAGTATTAGCATCCGACCCCTTAAGGCATAAACAAACACCAATGGGAAGGAAGTGCCAACCTTTTTTAACCTGTAACATTCACTTTGTTATTATTGTTTTTCTTTGTTATACATTCAATGGAGGGGTGCACAAAGGTTTCACATAAATCAGAGTGGGCGGGGGATTTTCCTACATACAGTAGTATACTGTTGCACATGTCTTGTAACCTGATCGGAACTCCCTCCCTGTCCACTGCACGTACTTTGCAGGCTCCCAGGGGGGAAGGGGAAAGTGGGATGGGGGTAGGGTGAGGAAATGGATAATACCATGTTCAAAGAAAAGGCCTAATCAAAACCATGGGGAACTTTGCGATGTATCGTTAAGTGCATAGACCTCGCTTATCCCTATCACCCCTGTGTATTTTAGCTAGGGGATTCTGATGCTCCTTCAGCATTGCCCCGTGACCTACAAAATCTATATAAACAAACAAAGGCACATTGGAGTAAGATTACATTCGAAAATTATATTAAATATGATATGACACTTTTAAAAAAAAAAAAAGCTGCCATCCTAGTGCAGCGAAACGCGTCAGGCTACATGGACCCACGCCAGGAACTTTGCTTGATACGTCCGGACCATCCCCTACCACATTCCAGCACAAAGATCCATACCGGAAGGTGTCTGCTATTTGGCTGAACTGTCGAACTTTGCCTACCGCACTGCATGAGGAGCTCATCACTTACCATCTTGGAGCAACGCATCCTCTAGTGGTAAAAGCCATAAATTTGGATATATACACCTCCTAAAATCTGTAGTTGCTGGACATACTAACTATTAGGGGAACAAATTTGGAACGGACTTTCCTAATTCAATACCATCCAAACTCCTGGCCTATGGGTAACCCTGGTTTTATTGATTCTATCATATGTACTTTTTAAATGTTATTATTTGGAACTACCATTGATGGTTTATATTCCTATATTAAATATACTCCTTTTTATTTAAATATTGAATTATCAGATATTATTGTTATTTCATATAAACAATCTAGCGCAGCCTAAATTGCTTCTTTTGGAGATGTGGAGGGTTCAGTAAATTACAGCTCATCTGAATTGGAGTCTTCTGAAGGGGAAGGAACCAGTAACACATCTAGAGATAAATGGCAACGGGCCCGTTTTTTAGGATTCGGTCCCAACCACAGGGAAGGAGATCGCGGACCAGATGATCTCAGAAGACCAGTCGGGGAGGCAGGAAACATCAGAAAAAAAGATGCCAGAGATTGGAAGAGATATCCGCAGAGAACGAAACGACCCTACAGGAGAATGTAATAGATGATGATTTACAAATCATTAACCTTACTAGCAAAATATTGAATCCAGTCCAATTAAAGCTTTTGTCTAGAGGTTTAAGCTTCTCACCAGTACATGAAATAGATCGATTTGATGTCCAAAAAGACCTATGTCTATATGCCAGGAAATTACTGTTAAAAAAATTCTACAGCAATAGGGAAAGAGAGCAAGAACATACACCCAATACAGATCAGGAAATCGTATCTGCCCTTAGTGAGGAAGAAAGACAAGCCTTAGTCATGTTGGAAGAATTGGCAGAGAATTCCCAAGCGACACAAGATGTGAATCCCCCTACTGTAAGACCTATCTTGAAGAAGAAATCTTCATTCTTTCCTAATTCACAGATCTGTCCTCAAATACAGGTATTTTTAGACCTGGTGTCTCAAGAACATGATCAGATCTTTAACCAAAGACGGATGAATAAGAACAACAATATCAGTAAAGAAGAACAAAGAGCTTTGGAAGAAATTATGGGTTGGGATGATGTAATCATAAAACCCACAGATACAGGGGGCAATGTTGTCCTGTGGAGCAAGGAAGCGTACCTTATAGAGGCATACAGACAGTTATCGGATGTCTCCACATATAAGAAGCTCATCTTTAATCCCACTGCCAATTTTCTCAAACAATATAATATCCTCATTCTTAATGCCCTGAAAGATGGGATTATTACCAAAATGGAAGCAGAATTTTTGGATGTGAAAGACCCCAAGACACCCACCTTCTACATGTTACCAAAGGTGCACAAACGCAGAGATTCCCCACCAGGAAGACCCATAATATCTGGGATTGAAAGCTTAACTGAAAAAAGCTAGTATATTTGTAGATGAGAACTTCAGACACTTTGTCCTAGAATTGCCCTCACACATAAGAGATTCGATGGATGTATTAAACAAATTGGAGAACCTGGACCTCCCATCAAACACATGGCTGTGTACCTGTGATGTTGAGTCATTATACACTAGTATAAATCACAACACAGGAATCCAAGCGGTTGAATATTTTTTGAATATGAGGAGACATGAGGAGTTCAATGGTTTTATTTTACAACTACTTGAATTTGTTCTAACCAAAAACTTCTTTCTCTTCGATGATAAATATTTTCTGCAGGTCCGGTGCACAGCTATAGGCATTACGTGTGCCCCGACGTATGCCAACTTATATCTGGGGTGGTGGGAGAAGGAGTGGGTCTTTAACCATACCAATGAAAAATATACTGATCACATTATAGGGTGGCATAGATTCATTGATGATGTCCTCATTGTCTGGGAGGGAGAACGTGAACTATTTGAAGAGTTTATGTCAGTCCTCAATAACAATGAATTTAATTTGAGGCTGACATTTGATATCAACTTTCGAAGTGTCACGTTCTTGGATCTTACCATCACCAAAACAGAGGATGACAAACTTGTCACTGACATCTTCCGCAAAGCCACAGCTACCAATAGTATTCTACATCATAGTAGCTCACATTTCCCAGCCACCTTGAGGGGCATACCAAAGGGAGAATATATCAGGTTGAGGAGAAATTGCTCTGAAGACACTATCTTTGAAGAAAGGGCAAAAGAACTTAAACATCGATTGGAAAGAAGAGGCTATAAAAGAAAAACCTTGGAATTGGCATACAATAACACCAAAAAGATGCCGAGAACTGATTTGTTAATCCCAAAGAAGAAGATCAAAAAATAAAGCCAAACCACTTTCATAGGCACCTACTGTAAAGAATGGAAAAGTATCAATCAAGCCTTGCAAAAGCACTGCCATGTTCTTATGACAGATGCAGACCTGAAGAATGAAATTGGCAACAGGATTCAAATCAGTTGGAGAAAATCTCCTAATTTACGAGATAAATTAGTGCGCAGTCACTTTATTAGAACAAAGAAACAAGATCCTCCCGCAGAAGGTTGTTTTCGATGCAGAAAGTGTAAAGCTTGTGGCTTTGTACAACCAACCAAAACCTATTCTAATAAATATAATGATGCAGTCAAAATTCGTGGCTTCATCAATTGTGCCACACAAGGTGTCATTTATTGCCTCACTTGCCCTTGTGGGTTAAGATATGGGGGCATGACCACAAGGCAGCTCAAGAAACGTATATTCGAACATGCAAGCCACATTAAGAATGCCCAGCGAGATCATGTAAATATGAAACAACTTACAAGTGTCGCTAGGCACTTCAGGAGAGAACATGGAAGTGATCCCACCAAGATGAAAGTCTTTGGACTTGAAAAAGTGGAAATGGGCATAAGAGGTGGCAATATCACCAAAGAGCTCCTGAAGAGGGAGTCTAGACAGATTTTTCTACTCAATAGTCTGACACCCTCAGGACTGAATGAGGAAATACAGTATTCAGCCTTCCTGTAAAAGGATGGGGATGTCCTGAAATTCATCAAAAAGTATGGAATATTGATTATTCCATTCCTTTTCAAATGAATAGGTAAATGGGTAGTAATTAACAAAATGATCTTTTTATTACTCGTTTATACTTACCTGAGGAAATGGTTATCCGTATGCAGACCAATATGTAGTGTCAAACAGTATGTAATACTGAGTATATTGTCCCTTCCTAAATGAATAGGTAAACAAGTAATAATAACAAAAGGACCTCTATACAATTCATTTATACTTACTTGGGGAAATTGCTTCCACACGAAGACTAGTAGGTGTACATCTAATGCATATATTTGAAATTTATGCACGTATTTGTGGTTTATATTCTTTAAATATATACGTATTTGAATGGTAGTTATCTATCTGTAGGTTATAACCATTTATCTGGAGTTTACCTCCAGAATGGTAACGGACAATGATATGGACCTATCTGAGATCTCTAAAAAAACTGTAACTATTGAAAATAGAAATGAAATATTGTATATTTAAATCAATGTTTCTACTTATTGAATGTAAATCAACATACCCAATAAATACATACATATATTACATAATAGTAATTAGGAGTGAACATCACCAGTGAAGGAATAATTAGATTATATGGATATGGAGATTATTATATGGGCACCTTATTATAGATCATGGGGTAATAGGACACATTAGTTCATATGCAACCATAAAACAATAATAGGTTTATAATTATAACTGGCATTCATAAGCAAAATGTGAGTGATTGGACACACTTATTCACATTTAGCCATATAATAATTACATTTATATGGTCTTACAAGTTCATTGGAGCAATTTACTAAACACAGTTATAGTCACATTCACACTATATTTCAGCAGATATTATAAATCATGTTGTATGACCACAGGTATTTATTTTATTTTATTTTATTTTTAATACCACTATTTACTTTTTAGGTTATAGTAATAAATACAAGCACAACACAGGTTGGTTATTCACTTAATGTCACGATCCGGGTATCTGGACGCCATTACTTACCCTTCAGATGCCTCCTAAGGCTGGCTCAGCGTTCCAGGACCGGATCCCGCTGTTCCTGAGTTTCCACATGCAGAATGTCAGAGTGGTGATTTCATCAGCCGCGGCCTCCGCTGTGCCCGCGTGGTTAAATGTGCGCTTGTCAGTCTGGCGTCTCCTGTCTCCTGTGGCCGGCGTCGCCATTACTGTTTCAATTCTCACATGGATTACAAACCAAACTTCCCTCCAAGTGTCTGCATGGGCGCAGCCATCTTGGATTTTGTCATCTGATCATTTCCACCAATCTGCTGTCTGTATTGTTGATTTGCATAATTGCCTAGCCAACCCCTTCCTTGCTGCAGGTATAAGTAAGCTGTGCCTGAGCAAGGAAGGCGTCAGTGCTTTGGTTGTCTAACCTAGTTCCAGTTTGTCTCTCTCCTGTGGTTGTCTTCCAGGTTCCAGCTCCTGTCTCCAGACTTCTGCTATAGAGACCCGCACCAGCATTCCATCTGCGGTGTAGCCTGACTCTCCGATCCATTCTGGACTCACCTGTTTCCAGCTACAACAATCACCTGCTTCCAGCCCAGCTTCCAGCAGTGTACAGCTTCTCTTAAAGGGCCGGTGTCCTTTCTGCAGTTACCACTCTCCACCGGTATTATTATTTCACCGCTCTCAAACAATCACCTGCTTCCAGCCCTGCTTCCAGCAGTGTATAGCTTCTCTTAAAGAGCCGGTGTCCTTTTCTGCAGTTTACCACTCTCCACCGGTATTATTATTTCACCGCTCTCAAACTCCAAACTTCATTATTATTTCACCGCTCTCAAACAATCACCTGCTTCCAGGCCAGCTTCCAGCAGTGTATAGCTTCTCTTAAAGGGCCGGTGTCCTTTTCTGCAGTTTACCACTCTCCACCGGTATTATTATTTCACCGCTATCAAACTCCAAACTTCATTATTATTTCATCGCTCTCAAGTTCGTTTATTATTTAACTGGTTCCAGCCAGTATCCACTCCGTACCAACAACAGTCTGGTTCCAGCCAGTATTCACAGCAGCCGTTTTACCTTCAGCAGCCCAGCCTTTCCTGGAACATCAGCTGGTACGATCCTGGGTTCTCTCCATTGCTACAGTCAGGCCTGGTAAGGACTTTCCAACTAGAAGATTATAAGAACTGTCTCACACTACCAGTGCCTGTGGCCCTTGCCACCCTGTAGTACCCAGGAATTGTATTTATCCTCTGTTGACTTTTATGTTTCCTTTTACTGCTGCTGTGTTACGGAGTTTGTCATAATAAACATCATTGACTTTTATCCTGGTTGTCGTGGTCACGCCTTCGGGCAGTTATTCTACATGTTACTTACATGTCTAGGGGTCTGATACAACCTCCCAGGTTCCGTTACATCTCAGCCCCTACAACTGAGGCTGCCTCCCGTCAGCTCAGGCCCTCAGTTGTGACAGTAAGCACTGACCTAATGAATCCAGCCGGAGACCAGGATCAAGCGGCCAGGCCGATGCAAGAACTGGCAGCCCGACTTGAACATCAGGAGGCTGCACAGGGCCACATCATCCGCTGTCTCCAGGATCTCTCTACACGGCTGGATGGAATTCAAACGACCCTCCGTGGACCTGGCACGTCCGGTGCGTCCACTACAGTAACACCAGCTGTAACCCCACCCACCTTACCCATTTCCAGTCCACATCTTCATCTTCCAACGCCAGCAAAATTTGATGGATCTCCAAGGTTCTGCAGGGGATTTCTCAATCAATGTGAAATCCACTTTGAGCTTCTACCTGGCAATTTCTTCAGTGATCGTACCAAAATTGCCTATATCATCTCCCTTCTCAGTGGCTCAGCCCTTGACTGGGCATCACCTTTATGGGAGAAGTCTGATCCCCTGCTATCCTCCTATACTGACTTTGTAGCTACATTCAGGCGCATCTTCGACGAGCCAGGCCGGATAACATCTGCTTCATCTGAGATTCTCCGTTTACGCCAGGGAACACGTACTGTGGGACAGTATCTTATACAGTTTAAAATCCTGGCATCCGAACTGGCATGGAACGACGAGGCCCTGTATGCTGCATTCTGGCATGGCTTATCAGAACGCATCAAGGATGAGTTAGCTACCAGAGACTTGCCCTCTAAGTTGGATGAGCTAATTTCTCTTTGCACGAAGGTTGATCTACGTTTCAGAGAGAGAGCAACCGAGCGAGGAAGATCATCTACTCCTAAATCTTCTGCTCCTCCTCCTCGTCAACCATCTCCATCCAAGGATGAGCCTATGCAAATTAGTCGTTCCCGTCTATCTCCCGCTGAGCGCCGAAGACGTCTCTCTGAGTCTCTCTGTCTCTACTGTGCAGCTCCGTCGCACACTATCAATGCCTGTCCCAAACGTCCGGGAAACTCCAGATCCTATCTCGCCAAGGAGAGGGCCGGCTAGGAGTAATGATCTCCTCTCCATCTCCTCATGACTGTAACCTCCCAGTGTCGCTCCAAATTGCTCAACGTTACAGGAACGTCATTGCCCTCCTTGATTCCGGAGCAGCTGGGAATTTCATAACCGAAGCTTATGTTAAACGGTGGTCCCTACCCACCGAGAGACTGTCCTCGTCCATCTCTTTGACTGCCGTGGATGGCAGCAAGATTTTTGACGCAGTCATTTCCTTAAGGACTCTTCCAGTTCGTCTGAGAGTGGGAGTTCTTCATTCTGAGTATATTTCTTTTTTAGTGATTCCAAGAGCCACACATCCAGTGGTTTTAGGCCTTCCATGGCTCCGTCTCCACAACCCATCAATTGACTGGACGACTACGCAAATACTGGCATGGGGTTCCTCCTGTGCTGAGACTTGTTTAGCCAAAGTTCTTCCTGTTTGTTCTTCCTTCCCCAGGTCATCTGATGTTCCGCCTCCTCCATATCAAGACTTCACGGACGTGTTCAGTAAAGCCTCTGCTGATATCCTTCCTCCTCATAGAGAATGGGACTGCCCAATCGACCTCATTCCAGGGAAGGTTCCACCGCGAGGTCGAACTTATCCGTTGTCTCTGCCTGAGACACACTCCATGGAAGAGTACATCAAAGAGAACCTGGCGAAGGGTTTCATCCGACCATCTTCTTCTCCAGCCGGCGCAGGCTTCTTCTTCGTTAAGAAGAAAGACGGTGGTCTGCGTCCGTGCATCGACTACAGAGGTCTGAACGACATTACCGTCAAGAACCGATACCCTTTACCCCTGATTACCGAGCTCTTTGATAGAGTTAGTGGTGCAACTATTTTCACAAAGCTGGACTTGAGGGGTGCCTACAATCTCTTCCGAATCCGTGAGGGTGACGAGTGGAAGACCGCCTTTAACACCCGTGACGGACATTATGAGTACCTCGTCATGCCCTTCGGATTGAGCAACGCTCCAGCAGTCTTCCAGCACTTCGTGAATGAGATTTTCAGGGACATCTTGTACCGCCATGTCGTGGTTTATCTAGACGACATCCTCATCTTTGCTAATAATCTCGAAGATCATCGTTTCTGGGTAAAAGAGGTTCTTCTTTCCCGTCTCCGTGTCAATCACCTCTATTGTAAATTGGAGAAGTGTGTGTTCGAAGTTAAAACCATTCCGTTTCTAGGTTACATTGTGTCCGGTTCCGGACTAGAGATGGATCCTGAGAAACTCCAGGCAATCCAGAATTGGCCTATACCCTTAAGCCTCAAAGGGGTCCAGAGGTTCTTAGGGTTCGCCAATTATTATAGAAAATTTATACGAGACTTTTCCACCATTGTGGCGCCTATCACTGCATTAACCAAGAAAGGTGCTAATCCGTCCAAGTGGTCCGAGGAAGCTTCACAGGCCTTTCACCTTCTGAAGCAACGGTTCATCTCTGCACCAGTTCTGAAACAGCCCGACACCGACTCTCCTTTTATCTTAGAGGTAGATGCCTCCTCCGTTGGAGTAGGAGCAGTGTTATCCCAGAGGGCCAAAGATGGACATCTACATCCTTGCAGTTTCTTCTCCCGGAAGTTCTCCCCAGCTGAGCGCAACTATGCCATTGGCGATCAGGAGTTGCTAGCCATCAAGCTCGCTCTGGAGGAGTGGAGATACCTGTTGGAGGGAGCTTCCCACTCAATCACCATACTTACCGACCACAAAAATCTTTTATATCTCAAAGGCGCACAATGTCTGAATCCTCGTCAGGCCAGATGGGCACTTTTCTTCTCTAGGTTTGACTTTAAACTCCAGTTCTGTCCGGGTTCTCAGAATCGTAAGGCCGATGCCCTTTCCCGCTCATGGGAGCAAGAAAATGAGTCCGAGTCTGCAGACAAGCATCCTATTATTAATCCGTTGGCATTCTCCACGGTAGGGATGGACTCTACGCCTCCACCAGGGAAAAGTTTTGTTAAGCCAGTTCTAAGGAAGAAGCTCATGCATTGGGCCCATGCTTCCCGTTTTGCTGGACATACAGGCATTCAGAAAACCCTTGAATTTATTTCTAGGTCCTACTGGTGGCCAACTCTGAAGAAGGACGTTATGGAATTTATTGCCTCCTGCCCAAAGTGTGCCCAACACAAAGTCTCCCGCCAGTCGCCTGCGGGGCAACTGGTTCCATTATCTGTTCCCCGTCGACCTTGGACCCATTTGTCGATGGACTTTGTTTCCGATCTACCTATCTGCAACAAGTTTAATACCATCTGGGTGGTAGTTGACCGGTTCACCAAGATGGCACATTTCATCCCTCTCACCGGTCTTCCGTCAGCTTCCAAGTTGGCTCAAGTGTTTATACAAGAGATCTTCCGACTTCACGGTCTTCCTGAAGAGATCATCTCGGATCGTGGAGTACAATTTGTAGCCAAATTTTGGCGAAGTTTGTGTCAAGCCCTCCAAGTCAAGTTAAAGTTTTCCACGGCTTACCATCCTCAGACCAATGGTCAAACCGAGAGGGTGAATCAGGACTTGGAGGCCTTCCTCCGTATATATGTGTCTTCCTCTCAAGATGACTGGGTTCAACTCCTTCCTTGGGCCGAGTTCAGCCACAACAATCAATACCATTCCTCATCTTCTTCTACACCATTCTTCATTAATTATGGATTCCACCCTAAAGTCCCTGAATTCCAACCGCTTCCCGCAACTTCTGTTCCAGCAGTGGATGTCACCTTGCGTCAGTTTTTAAATAACTGGAGGAACGTCCGCGCAGCCCTGCTTAAAGCCTCATTCAGGTATAAGAAGTTTGCCGATAGGAAGCGTAGAGCGGTTCCTGCTCTCAAGGTGGGTGATCGTGTGTGGCTGTCCACGAAGAATTTGAGGTTGAGAGTTCCCAGCATGAAATTTGCACCTCGCTACATCGGACCTTTCAAGATTGACCAAGTCATCAATCCTGTTGCCTACAGGTTACAGTTACCATCCTTCTTGAAAATACCCAGGACATTTCATGTTTCTTTGTTGAAACCGCTGATCCTGAATCGGTTTCATTCCGCACTTCCTCCAGCTCCCAAAGTTCAGACTCAACGGGGAGTCGAGTACGAGGTGGCCAAGATTTTGGACTCACGTTTCCGTTACGGTCAGTTACAATACCTCATTGACTGGAAGGGCTATGGTCCTGAAGAACGCTCTTGGACCAATGCCTCAGACGTCCATGCTCCTGCCTTGGTCCGAAATTTCCACGCAAAGTTTCCTTTAAAGCCTAAGAAGTGTCCTGGGGCCACTCCTAAAGGGGGGGGTGCTGTCACGATCCGGGTATCTGGACGCCATTACTTACCCTTCAGATGCCTCCTAAGGCTGGCTCAGCGTTCCAGGACCGGATCCCGCTGTTCCTGAGTTTCCACATGCAGAATGTCAGAGTGGTGATTTCATCAGCCGCGGCCTCCGCTGTGCCCGCGTGGTTAAATGTGCGCTTGTCAGTCTGGCGTCTCCTGTCTCCTGTGGCCGGCGTCGCCATTACTGTTTCAATTCTCACATGGATTACAAACCAAACTTCCCTCCAAGTGTCTGCATGGGCGCAGCCATCTTGGATTTTGTCATCTGATCATTTCCACCAATCTGCTGTCTGTATTGTTGATTTGCATAATTGCCTAGCCAACCCCTTCCTTGCTGCAGGTATAAGTAAGCTGTGCCTGAGCAAGGAAGGCGTCAGTGCTTTGGTTGTCTAACCTAGTTCCAGTTTGTCTCTCTCCTGTGGTTGTCTTCCAGGTTCCAGCTCCTGTCTCCAGACTTCTGCTATAGAGACCCGCACCAGCATTCCATCTGCGGTGTAGCCTGACTCTCCGATCCATTCTGGACTCACCTGTTTCCAGCTACAACAATCACCTGCTTCCAGCCCAGCTTCCAGCAGTGTACAGCTTCTCTTAAAGGGCCGGTGTCCTTTCTGCAGTTACCACTCTCCACCGGTATTATTATTTCACCGCTCTCAAACAATCACCTTCTTCCAGCCCAGCTTCCAGCAGTGTATAGCTTCTCTTAAAGAGCCGGTGTCCTTTTCTGCAGTTTACCACTCTCCACCGGTATTATTATTTCACCGCTCTCAAACTCCAAACTTCATTATTATTTCACCGCTCTCAAACAATCACCTGCTTCCAGCCCAGCTTCCAGCAGTGTATAGCTTCTCTTAAAGGGCCGGTGTCCTTTTCTGCAGTTTACCACTCTCCACCGGTATTATTATTTCACCGCTATCAAACTCCAAACTTCATTATTATTTCATCGCTCTCAAGTTCGTTTATTATTTAACTGGTTCCAGCCAGTATCCACTCCGTACCAACAACAGTCTGGTTCCAGCCAGTATCCACAGCAGCCGTTTTACCTTCAGCAGCCCAGCCTTTCCTGGGACATCAGCTGGTACGATCCTGGGTTCTCTCCATTGCTACAGTCAGGCCTGGTAAGGACTTTCCAACTAGAAGATTATAAGAACTGTCTCACACTACCAGTGCCTGTGGCCCTTGCCACCCTGTAGTACCCAGGAATTGTATTTATCCTCTGTTGACTTTTATGTTTCCTTTTACTGCTGCTGTGTTACGGAGTTTGTCATAATAAACATCATTGACTTTTATCCTGGTTGTCGTGGTCACGCCTTCGGGCAGTTATTCTACATGTTACTTACATGTCTAGGGGTCTGATACAACCTCCCAGGTTCCGTTACATCTCAGCCCCTACAACTGAGGCTGCCTCCCGTCAGCTCAGGCCCTCAGTTGTGACACTTAATTTATTAGCAACAAATTATTTGCATATATTGTCAACTCCCTTTTTTCTTTTAAGCGCACATTTTTATTTAGTTTTATAGTTTATTTAACACTCACATTTGATTATTATCTGATTATTCATTATAATCAATTTTCAAAATATAATCATAAATATGCGATTACAATGTATCCCTCTGATCCCCTTATATCTAACTATCTAAAAATAAGAACATCAAATTCCATATGGATAGGTATACTATATGTATATATTATAGAAATGTATTATTATTACAATTAAATGCAAAACAAGACACAGTATCACAATACTGAATACTTATTGTAATACTCAGAAACTGGATTTATCATCCATACTAGACTGCCTGCCAGGACTGATTAGTCATTCATCAGGTTCCAGGGCGTCCCGATCTGCCCAGGAACAAGTCAGCTTTATTATTAGGAGGTGGGGAACGAATGAGTGCTGCGGGTGGCTACAATTAGCAGCTATTGCCGAGCTGTCTAGCAACCATAATCAGTGAAGCAGGAGAGACGCGCTTCAGCCGTTTGCAATTAGCGGCCGCCGCTCACATACTCACTTGACATAACGGACGGGGATTTGAATTCCCTGTCTGTTAAAACGGATTGGTTCATCCAGTAGTGCTCTCCTAGGATTGGTCACTAACCAGAATAAATATGCTTCCTGAGGCGGGCGCTCAGTACTATAAGCCCTGACGAAGCTTATTAAGTGAAATGCGCATCGGCTTTTCCTGTGCGCTGTCAGTACTGTAATTATCATGTATCAGTAGCCTGTGTAAATCAGATTATTAGCAAGGGTTACTTTTTAGATTAAATTGTGTATGCTGGCACTGCACATACGAGACAGGAGGGTCTCTTCTCGTGCAAGCTACCTGTGAGATATCATATATATGAGAGGCACACAGTTTATAATGAATATCTTATGATAAAGGAAAAGCTATATTAGGCTGTGAACGAACTTAGCTTGTTTCCAAGAGACTTTACTATGCTGCTTGGCAATATTAGCCAGATATTTTGACAGCAATGGAGGTTTGAATGGTTACATCCATATGTGAGAGATCTCAAGAAACCACCAACACTTTTGAATATTTAGGCATGATCTATTATCAGCTTGTATCACTGGAATGATAACAAACAGTGATTTGTGGCCTTATTCAGTTATATGTGTTAGGATTAGCTGTTTATTTTAGACAGCATTACTTGCAATAGCCTCACAAAGCACCTATAAATTCTACATTTTTTCTCTATATAATCTAATGAATAGGTGCCTAAATAGATTCATTTGCGAGCCAGTATACTGTGTAAGTCTCATTTAGTATATTGATATATTAACAGGTTATCAATTAAACAACAATCTGCCAGCCTGTAATTGTATACCGGTATAATTAGAGGTAATAATAACCTCATGTGTATAACAGACAAATAAATTATTATCCGGATACTTGCAGTATTTTTCTGAATATTCTCTTTATTTCACTATATAGCAACAAATATTGCATTGTGATATATAAAATTGAGAATTTATCAGAAATATCATAACACTGATATATTTCGTAACCCTATCTAAAACACAACTGGCTAGAAATGGTCAGGGGTGATCTTAATAAACTAAAGTAACTAAATAATTAAAAACTTATTGAATCACAGGTGTTAATTGATCTAGAAATCAAGACAGCGTACTAGCACTTTCTTTTAAATATATCTTTACACACACAAATTTTATTTGTTTTTCCTTACACGTTATTCTGTATCTGTTGTTTTAATATTTCACTTAGTTGTCCCCTTTAAACTACAGGGGACATATAATACATCACATGTGGTAATAATAAAGACATTTACATCACATGTGGGTATTGAGAATCTTTTTCATAATCAATATTATTACTCATAAAATATTTGAATAAATTAAATTTTTAATCAACATAAAATTATGGGAATGAGTGCTGCTATCAGAAGTTGATCTGCTTTTCCTCCCCTTTTCTTTTCTAATCTGTATATTTAGATTAACAAGCAGCACCACTGTAATAAAATTGTGTTGACATATTTGTTTGGTCAGCACAATATATGACATTATATATATTCCCTAAAAAGGATTTATTATCTATAATCTGGTGTGGGAATCTCTCTAACTTGAAAATCAATGTTATTAGGGTGTTTACATTGTATAAACCCCTTTCCTTCCCTGCACAGAAGTGTTATTATACATATTTCTGAACCATAATTGGCCCTAGTTGTCTGATCTCTTTCAGTACAGCAGGGAAATCTATATTTAAGAAGAAAAAGAACCTATATCCAGTGTGTAGAATCATGAGTGGCTTTATCCTCAGTAAAGAATTAGGGAGCAGGAGAGAAAGATGGAATGAAGAACAGGGATCATTATTTAGTGATGCCCACATTAACAGCAAACAGAATCATTGGACGGACAATCTAGTAGAGTTAAAGAAACTACTATATAAACAAACAAAGGCACATTGGAGTAAGATTACATTCGAAACTTATATTAAATATGATATGACACCAAGAGGTCTTAGACCTAAATTATTTCCATCATTTGAATTGGAGGAGGATTTGAAAAAGGAATGGGAAGAGGCACTCCTTAAATGCTCTAAGATTGACATCCTGATAAAGCATGATAATAGACAATTGGAACATTGTTCTAACGAAATAGACAAAATTGGTGAGAAACTTAAAACTTATGAAAAAGAGGAAGATTTTCACAAAATGTATGAGAAATATAAAAATGACCTTGACAAATTTGAAAATGGACTCATGGAACGAAAGAAAAATAAGTTCCTTAGGGATAAAAAAGATTACGTTCAGAATACCATATATAAATGGAATCTCAAACCAAGAAGGCGAGATGTGGAGGGTTCAGTAAATTACAGCTCCTCTGAATTGGAGTCTTCTGAAGGGGAAGGAACCAGTAACACATCTAGAGATAAATGGCAACGGGCCCGTTTTTTAGGATTCGGTACCAACCACAGGGAAGGAGATCGTGGACCAGATGATCTCAGAAGACCAGACGGGGAGGCTGGAAACATCAGAAAAAAAGATGCCAGAGATTGGAAGAGATATCCGCAGAGAACGAAATGACCCTACAGGAGAATGTAATAGATGATGATTTACAAATCATTAACCTTACTAGCAAAATTTTGAATCCAGTCCAATTAAAGCTTTTGTCTAGAGGTTTAAGCTTCTCACCAGTACATGAAATAGATCGAATTGATGTCCAAAAAGACCTATGTCTATATGCCAGGAAATTACTGTTAAAAAAATTCTACAGCAATAGGGAAAGAGAGCAAGAACATACACCCAATACAGATCAGGAAATCTTATCTGCCCTCAGTGAGGAAGAAAGACAAGCCTTAGTCATGTTGGAAGAATTGGCAGAGAATTCCCAAGCGACACAAGATGTGAATCCCCCTACTGTAAGACCTATCTTGAAGAAGAAATCTTCATTCTTTCCTAATTCACAGATCTGTCCTCAAATACAGGTATTTTTAGACCTGGTGTCTCAAGAACTGGATCAGATCTTTAACCAAAGACGGATGAATAAGAACAACAATATCAGTAAAGAAGAACAAAGAGCTTTGGAAGAAATGATGGGTTGGGATGATGTAATCATAAAACCCTCAGATAAAGGGGGCAATGTTGTCCTGTGGAGAAAGGAAGCGTACCTTATAGAGGCATACAGACAGTTATCGGATGTCTCCACATATAAGAAGCTCATCTTTAACCACACTGCCAATTTTCTCAAACAATATAATATCCTCATTCTTAATGCCCTGAAAGATGGGATTATTACCAAAATGGAAGCAGAATTTTTGGATGTGAAAGACCCCAAGACACGCATCTTCTATATGTTACCAAAGGTGCACAAACGCAGAGATTCCCCACCAGGATGACCCATAATATCTGGGATTGAAAGCTTAACTGAAAAAGCTAGTATATTTGTAGATGAGAACTTCAGACACTTTGTCCTAGAATTGCCCTCACACATAAGAGATTCGATGGATGTATTAAACAAATTGGAGAACCTTGACCTCCCACCAAACACATGGCTGTGCACCTGTGATGTTGAGTTATTATACACTAGTATAAATCACAACACAGGAATCCAAGCGGTTGAATATTTTTTGAATATGAGGAGACATGAGGAGTTCAATGGTTTTATTTTACAACTACTTGAATTTGTTCTAACCAAAAACTTCTTTCTCTTTGATGATAAATATTTTCTGCAGGTCCAGGGCACAGCTATGGGCAGTACGTGTGCCCCGACGTATGCCAACTTATATCTGGGGTGGTGGGAGAAGGAGTGGGTCTTTAACCATACCAATTAAAAATATACTGATCACATTATTGGGTGGCATAGATTCATTGATGATGTCCTCATTGTCTGGGAGGGAGAACGTGAACTATTTGAAGAGTTTATGCCAGTCCTCAATAACAATGAATTTAATTTGAGGCTGACATTTGATATCAACTTTCGAAGTGTCACGTTCTTGGATCTTACCATCACCAAAACAGAGGATGACAAACTTGTCACTGACATCTTCCACAAAGCCACAGCTACCAATAGTATTCTACATCATAGTAGCTCACATTTCCCAGCCACCTTGAGGGGCATACCAAAGGGAGAATATATCAGGTTGAGGAGAAATTGCTCTGAAGACACTATCTTTGAAGAAAGGGCAAAAGAACTTAAACATCGATTGGAAAGAAGAGGCTATAAAAGAAAAACCTTGGAATTGGCATACAATGACACCAAAAAGATGCAGAGAACTGATTTGTTAATCCCAAAGAAGAAGATCAAAGAACAAAGCCAAACCAGGTTCATAGGCACCTACTGTAAAGAATGGAAAAGTATCAATCAAGCCTTGCAAAAGCACTGCCATGTTCTTATGACAGATGCAGACCTGAAGAATGAAATTGGCAACAGGATTCAAATCAGTTGGAGAAAATCTCCTAATTTACGAGATAAATTAGTGCGCAGTCACTTTATTAGAACAAAGAAACAAGATCCTCCCGCAGAAGGTTGTTTTCGATGCGGAAAGTGTAAAGCTTGTGGCTTTATACAACCAACCAAAACCTAGTCTAATAAATATAATGATGCAGTCAAAATTCGTGGCTTCATGAATTATGCCACACAAGGTGTCATTTATTGCCTCACTTGCCCTTGTGGGTTAAGATATGTGGGCATGACCACAAGGCAGCTCAAGAAACGTATATTCGAACATGCAAGCCACATTAAGAATGCCCAGCGAGATGATGTAAATATGAAACAACTTACAAGTGTCGCTAGGCACTTCAGGAGAAAACATGGAAGTGATCCCACCAAGATGAAAGTCTTTGGATTTGAAAAAGTGGAAATGGGCATAAGAGGTGGCAATATCACCAAAGAGCTCCTGAAGAGGGAGTCTAGACAGATTTTTCTACTCAATAGTCTGACACCCTCAGGACTGAATGAGGAAATACAGTATTCAGCCTTCCTGTAAAAGGATGGGGATGTCCTGAAATTCATCAAAAAGTATGGAATATTGATTATTCCATTCCTTTTCAAATGAATAGGTAAATGGGTAGTAATAACAAAATGATCTTTTTATTACTCGTTTATACTTACCTGAGGAAATGGTTATCCGTACGCAGACCAATATGTAGTGTCAAACAGTATGTAATACTGAGTATATTGTCCCTTCCTAAATTAATAGGTAAACAAGTAATAATAACAAAAGGACCTCTATACAATTCATTTATACTTACTTGGGGAAATTGCTTCCACACGAAGACTAGTAGATGTACATCTAATGCATATATTTGAAATTTATGCACGTATTTGTGGTTTATATTCTTTAAATATATACGTATTTGAATGGTAGTTATCTAAACATAGGTTATATCCATTTATCTGGAGTTTACCTCCAGAATGGTAACGGACAATGATATGGACCTATCTGAGATCTCTAAAAAAACCTGGAACTATTGAAAATAGAAATGAAATATTGTATATTTAAATCAATGTTTCTACTTATTGAATGTAAATCAACATACCCAATAAATACATACATATATTACATAATAGTAATTAGGAGTGAACATCACCAGTGAAGGAATAATTAGATTATATGGATATGGGGATTATTATATGGGCACCTTATTATAGATCATGGGGTAATAGGACACATTAGTTCATATGCAACCATATAACAATAATAGGTTTATAATTATAACTGGCATTCATAAGCAAAATGTGAGTGATTGGACACACTTATTCACATTTAGCCATATAATAATTACATTTATATGGTCTTACAAGTTCATTGGAGCAATTTACTAAACACAGTTATAGTCACATTCACACTATATTTCAGCAGATATTATAAATCATGTTGTATGACCACAGGCATTTATTTTATTTTATTTTATTTTTAATACCACTATTTACTTTTTAGGTTATAGTAATAAATACAAGCACAACACAGGTTGGTTATTCACTTAATTTATTAGCAACAAATTATTTGGATATATTGTCAACTCCCTTTTTTCTTTTAAGCGCACATTTTTATTTAGTTTTATAGTTTATTTAACACTCACATTTGATTATTATCTGATTATTCATTATAATCAATTTTCAAAATATAATAATAAATATGCGATTACAATGTATCCCTATGATCCCCTTATATCTAACTATCTAAAAATAAGAACATCAAATCCCATATGGATAGGTATACTATATGTATATATTATAGAAATGTATTATTATTACAATTAAATGGAAAACAAGACACAGTATCAAAATACTCAATACTTATTGTAATACTCAGAAACTGGATTTATCATCCATACTAGACTGCCTGCCAGGACTGATTAGTCATTCATCAGGTTCCAGGGCATCCCGATCTGCCCAGGAACAAGTCAGCTTTATTATTAGGAGGTGGGGAACGAATGAGTGCTGCGGGTGGCTACAATTAGCAGCTATTGCCGAGCCGCCTAGCAACCATAATCAGTGAAGCAGGAGAGACGCGCTTCAGCCGTTTGCAATTAGCGGCCGCTTCTCACATACTCACTTGACATAACGGATGGGGATTTGAATTCCCTGTCTGTTAAAACTGATTGGTTCATCCAGTAGTGCTCTCCTAGGATTGGTCACTAACCAGAATAAATATGCTTCCTGAGGTGGGCGCTCAGTACTATAAGCCCTGACGAAGCTTATTAAGTGAAATGCGCATCGGCTTTTCCTGTGCGCTGTCAGTACTGTAATTATCATGTATCAGTAGCCTGTGTAAATCAGATTATTAGCAAGGGTTACCTTTTAGATTAAATTGTGTATGCTGGCACTGCACATATGAGACAGGAGGGTCTCTTCTCGTGCAAGCTACCTGTGAGATATCATATATATGAGAGGCACACAGTTTATAATGAATATCTTATGAGAAAGGAAAAGCTATATTAGGCTGTGAACGAACTTAGCTTGTTTCCAAGAGACTTTACTATGCTGCTTGGCAATATTAGCCAGATATTTTGACAGCAATGGAGGTTTGAATGGTTACATCCATATGTGAGAGATCTCAAGAAACCACCAACACTTTTGAATATTTAGGCATGATCTATTATCAGCTTGTATCACTGGAATGATAACAAACAGTGATTTGTGGCCTTATTCAGTTATATGTGTTAGGATTAGCTGTTTATTTTAGACAGCATTACTTGCAATAGCCTCACAA
The DNA here is from genome assembly GCF_028390025.1 of Pseudophryne corroboree. Taxonomy (NCBI): domain Eukaryota; kingdom Metazoa; phylum Chordata; class Amphibia; order Anura; family Myobatrachidae; genus Pseudophryne; species Pseudophryne corroboree. Next base: position 610,650,645 of record NC_086447.1, read on the forward strand.
AGCACCTATAAATTCTAAATTTTTTCTCTATATAATCTAATGAATAGGTGCCTAAATAGATTCATTTGCGAGCCAGTATACTGTGTAAGTCTCATTTAGTATATTGATATATTTACAGGTTATCAATTAAACAACAATCTGCCAGCCTGTAATTGTATACCGGTATAATTAGAGGTAATAATAACCTCATGTGTATAACAGACAAATAAATTATTATCCGGATACTTGCAGTATTTTTCTGAATATTCTCTTTATTTCACTATATAGCAACAAATATTGCATTGTGATATATAAAATTGAGAATTTATCAGAAATATCATAACACTGATATATTTCGTAACCCTATCTAAAACACAACTGGCTAGAAATGGTCAGGGGTGATCTTAATAAACTAAAGTAACTAAATAATTAAAAACTTATTGAATCGGAGGTGTTAATTGATCTAGAAATCAAGACAGCGTACTAGCACTTTCTTTTAAATATATCTTTACACACACAAATTTTATTTGTTTTTCCTTACACGTTATTCTGTCTCTGTTGTTTTAATATTTCACTTAGTTGTCCCCTTTAAACTACAGGGGACATATAATACATCACATGTGGTAATAATAAAGACATTTACATCACATGTGGGTATTGAGAATCTTTTTCATAATCAATATTATTACTCATAAAATATTTGAATAAATTAAATTTTTAATCAACATAAAATTATGGGAATGAGTGCTGCTATCAGAAGTTGATCTGCTTTTCCTCCCCTTTTCTTTTCTAATCTGTATATTTAGATTAACAAGCAGCACCACTGTAATAAAATTGTGTTGACATATTTGTTTGGTCAGCACAATATATGACATTATATATATTCCCTAAAAAGGATATATTATCTATAATCTGGTGCAGGAATCTCTCTAACTTGAAAATCAATGTTATTAGGGTGTTTACATTGTATAAACCCCTTTCCTTCCCTGCACAGAAGTGTTATTATACATATTTCTGAACCATAATTGGCCCTAGTTGTCTGATCTCTTTCAGTACAGCAGGGAAATCTATATTTAAGAAGAAAAAGAACCTATATCCAGTGTGTAGAATCATGAGTGGCTTTAGCCTCAGTAAAGAATTAGGGAGCAGGAGAGAAAGATGGAATGAAGAACAGGGATCATTATTTAGTGATGCCCACATTAACAGCAAACAGAATCATTGGACGGACAATCTAGTAGAGTTAAAGAACCTACTATATAAACAAACAAAGGCACATTGGAGTAAGATTACATTCGAAAATTATATTAAATATGATATGACACCAAAAGGTCTTAGACCTAAATTATTTCCATCATTTGAATTGGAGGAGGATTTGAAAAAGGAATGGGAAGAGGCACTCCTTAAATGCTCTAAGAATCTCATTGACATCCTGATAAAGCATGATAATAGACAATTGGAACATTGTTCTAACGAAATAGACAAAATTGGTGAGAAACTTAAAACTTATGAAAAAGAGGAAGATTTTCACAAAATGTATGAGAAATATAAAAATGACCTTGACAAATTTGAAAATGGACTCATGGAACGAAAGAAAAATAAGTTCCTTAGGGATAAAAAAGATTACGTTCAGAATACCATATATAAATGGAATCTCAAACCAAGAAGGCGAGATGTGGAGGGTTCAGTAAATTACAGCTCCTCTGAATTGGAGTCTTCTGAAGGGGAAGGAACCAGTAACACATCTAGAGATAAATGGCAGCGGGCCCGTTTTTTAGGATTCGGTCCCAACCCCTGGGAAGGAGATCGCGGACCAGACGATCTCAGAAGACCAGACGGGGAGGCAGGAAACATCAGAAAAAAAGATGCCAGAGATTGGAAGAGATATCCGCAGAGAACGAAACGACCCTACAGGAGAATGTAATAGATGATGATTTACAAATCATTAACCTTACTAGCAAAATATTGAATCCAGTCCAATTAAAGCTTTTGTCTAGAGGTTTAAGCTTCTCACCAGTACATGAAATAGATCGATTTGATGTCCAAAAAGACCTATGTCTTTATGCCAGGAAATTACTGTTAAAAAAATTCTACAGCAATAGGGAAAGAGAGCAAGAACATACACCCAATACAGATCAGGAAATCTTATCTGCCCTTAGTGAGGAAGAAAGACAAGCCTTAGTCATGTTGGAAGAATTGGCAGAGAATTCCCAAGCGACACAAGATGTGAATCCCCCTACTGTAAGACATATCTTGAAGAATAAATCTTCATTGTTTCCTAATTCACAGATCTGTCCTCAAATACAGGTATTTTTAGACCTGGTGTCTCAAGAACTGGATCAGATCTTTAACCAAAGACGGATGAATAAGAACAACAATATCAGTAAAGAAGAACAAAGAGCTTTGGAAGAAATGATGGGTTGGGATGATGTAATCATAAAACCCTCAGATAAAGGGGGCAATGTTGTCCTGTGGAGCAAGGAAGCGTACCTTATAGAGGCATACAGACAGTTATCGGATGTCTCCACATATAAGAAGCTCATCTTTAACCACACTGCCAATTTTCTCAAACAATATAATATCCTCATTCTTAATGCCCTCCCTGAAAGATGGGATTATTACCAAAATGGAAGCAGAATTTTTTGATGTGAAAGACCCCAAGACACCCATCTTCTATATGTTACCAAAGGTGCACAAACGCAGAGATTCCCCACCAGGATGACCCATAATAACAATTATACACTAAACAGATCAAGGAGCGCTGAAACCAGATATATAATAAAAATAAATATACAGCTTTATTAAAATATAATCCACATGTATAGCCACATTTGAAAATTAATAAACATATAAAATTGCTTAAATCCTGTGCCTTTGACTCAGTATAAATGTCCGTTAAGACTTTTGTGTAAACCATCCATAGATACGTTGAAGTAAGTTTGTATCAACCTCTCACAAAGATCCAATGTACATCCAAGTTAATGTAGTCTCTATAATCTCAGTTTCTCATGTAACACACATGCATGTGTATCCACGGGGGAGAACGCTGTGTTGGTTAAATGTCCCCAGCGGTATGCTACGACCCCGGAAAGTTGCAGCCGCAATGTGAGCTAGTGAATACTCACGGCCGTCGCGGCTTGTATGGAACGGGGAGCGTACCTCTTTGGCCAGGTCATGCTTCAGCAGTATCCCCGGTTAACGGCTCGCCGGCCAATCGTGCAGTCACAGAGAGAGATGGAGAGTCGCCGACCAGCAGGATTCAAGTAAAAAGTGCCCTCCTTACGCGTTTCTCCGCCAGTAGGGCAAGCGGTTTCGTCAGAGGTTTATCATAAACCGTTCTCCCCCGTGGATACACATGCATGTGTGTTACATGAGAAACTGAGATTATAGAGACTACATTAACTTGGATGTACATTGGATCTTTGTGAGAGGTTGATACAAACTTACTTCAACGTATCTATGGATGGTTTACACAAAAGTCTTAACGGACATTTATACTGAGTCAAAGGCACAGGATTTAAGCAATTTTATATGTTTATTAATTTTCAAATGTGGCTATACATGTGGATTATATTTTAATAAAGCTGTATATTTATTTTTATTATATATCTGGTTTCAGCGCTCCTTGATCTGTTTAGTGTATAATTGTTAGTATATAATTGGTGGGACAGTACCACCATTAGGAGCTGCAAAAACTAGATATTAAATATTAGTGGTGATCAATTGACAAGTATATGGGTTTTTTGGTGGTTTTGTAAGCGCTGTGTTTTTATAAGGATTATTGGTAATGACCCATAATATCTGGGATTGAAAGCTTAACTGAAAAAGCTAGTATATTTGTAGATGAGAACTTCAGACACTTTGTCCTAGAATTGCCCTCACACATAAGAGATTCGATGGATGTATTAAACAAATTGGAGAACCTGGACCTCTAACCAAACACATGGCTGTGTACCTGTTATGTTGAGTCATTATACACTAGTATAAATCACAACACAGGAATCCAAGCGGTTGAATATTTTTTGAATATGAGGAGACATGAGGAGTTCAATGGTTTTATTTTACAACTACTTGAATTTGTTCTAACCAAAAACTTCTTTCTCTTTGATGATAAATATTTTCTGCAGGTCCGGGGCACAGCTATGGGCAGTACGTGTGCCCCGACGTATGCCAACTTATATCTGGGGTGGTAGGAGAAGGAGTGGGTCTTTAACCATACCAATGAAAAATATACTGATCACATTATTGGGTCGCATAGATTCATTGATGATGTCCTCATTGTCTGGGAGGGAGAACGTGAACTATTTGAAGAGTTTATGTCAGTCCTCAATAACAATGAATTTAATTTGAGGCTGACATTTGATATCAACTTTCGAAGTGTCACGTTCTTGGATCTTACCATCACCAAAACAGAGGATGACAAACTTGTCACTGACATCTTCCACAAAGCCACAGCTACCAATAGTATTCTACATCATAGTAGCTCACATTTCCCAGCCACCTTGAGGGGCATACCAAAGGGAGAATATATCAGGTTGAGGAGAAATTGCTCTGAAGACACTATCTTTGAAGAAAGGGCAAAAGAACTTAAACATCGATTGGAAAGAAGAGGCTATAAAAGAAAAACCTTGGAATTGGCATACAATGACACCAAAAAGATGCAGAGAACTGATTTGTTAATCCCAAAGAAGAAGATCAAAGAACAAAGCCAAACCAGGTTCATAGGCACCTACTGTAAAGAATGGAAAAGTATCAATCAAGCCTTGCAAAAGCACTGCCATGTTCTTATGACAGATGCAGACCTGAAGAATGAAATTGGCAACAGGATTCAAATCAGTTGGAGAAAATCTCCTAATTTACGAGATAAATTAGTGCGCAGTCACTTTATTAGAACAAAGAAACAAGATCCTCCCGCAGAAGGTTGTTTTCGATGCGGAAAGTGTAAAGCTTGTGGCTTTATACAACCAACCAAAACCTATTGTAATAAATATAATGATGCAGTCAAAATTCGTGGCTTCATCAATTGTGCCACACAAGGTATACTATATGTATATATTATAGAAATGTATTATTATTACAATTAAATGCAAAACAAGACACAGTATCACAATACTGAATACTTATTGTAATACTCAGAAACTGGATTTATCATCCATACTAGACTGCCTGCCAGGACTGATTAGTAATTCATCAGGTTCCAGGGCGTCCCGATCTGCCCAGGAACAAGTCAGCTTTATTATTAGGAGGTGGGGAACGAATGAGTGCAGCGGGTGGCTACAATTAGCGGCTATTGCCGAGCCGCCTAGCAACCATAATCAGTGAAGCAGGAGAGACGCGCTTCAGCCATTTGCAATTAGCGGCCGCCACTCACATACTCACTTGACATAACGGACGGGGATTTGAATTCCCTGTCTGTTAAAACTGATTGGTTCATCCAGTAGTGCTCTCCTAGGATTGGTCACTAACCAGAATAAATATGCTTCCTGAGGTGGGCGCTCAGTACTATAAGCCCTGACGAAGCTTATTAAGTGAAATGCGCATCGGCTTTTCCTGTGCGCTGTCAGTACTGTAATTATCATGTATCAGTAGCCTGTGTAAATCAGATTATTAGCAAGGGTTACCTTTTAGATTAAATTGTGTATGCTGGCACTGCACATACAAGACAGGAGGGTCTCTTCTCGTGCAAGCTACCTGTGAGATATCATATATATGAGAGGCACACAGTTTATAATGAATATCTTATGAGAAAGGAAAAGCTATATTAGGCTGTGAACGAACTTAGCTTGTTTCCAAGAGACTTTACTATGCTGCTTGGCAATATTAGCCAGATATTTTGACAGCAATGGAGGTTTGAATGGTTACATCCATATGTGAGAGATCTCAAGAAACCACCAACACTTTTGAATATTTAGTCATGATCTATTATCAGCTTGTATCACTGGAATGATAACAAACAGTGATTTGTGGCCTTATTCAGTTATATGTGTTAGGATTAGCTGTTTATTTTAGCATTACTTGCAATAGTCTCACAAAGCACCTATAAATTCTACATTTTTTCTCTATATAATCTAATGAATAGGTGCCTAAATAGATTCATTTGCGAGCCAGTATACTGTGTAAGTCTCATTTAGTATATTGATATATTAACAGGTTATCAATTAAACAACAATCTGCCAGCCTGTAATTGTATACCGGTATAATTAGAGGTAATAATAACCTCATGTGTATAACAGACAAATAAATTATTATCCGGATACTTGCAGTATTTTTCGTAACCCTATCTAAAACACAACTGGCTAGAAATGGTCAGGGGTGATCTTAATAAACTAAAGTAACTAAATAATTAAAAACTTATTGAATCACAGGTGTTAATTGATCTAGAAATCAAGACAGCGTACTAGCACTTTCTTTTAAATATATCTTTACACACTCAAATTTTATTTGTTTTTCCTTACACGTTATTCTGTCTCTGTTGTTTTAATATTTCACTTAGTTGTCCCCTTTAAACTACAGGGGACATATAATACATCACATGTGGTAATAATAAAGACATTTACATCACATGTGGGTATTGAGAATCTTTTTCATAATCAATATTATTACTCATAAAATATTTGAATAAATTATATTTTTAATCAACATAAAATTATGGGAATGAGTGCTGCTATCAGAAGTTGATCTGCTTTTCCTCCCCTTTTCTTTTCTAATCTGTATATTTAGATTAACAAGCAGCACCACTGTAATAAAATTGTGTTGAAATATTTGTTTGGTCAGCACAATATATGACATTATATATATTCCCTAAAAAGGATTTATTATCTATAATCTGGTGCGGGAATCTCTCTAACTTGAAAATCAATGTTATTAGGGTGTTTACATTGTATAAACCCCTTTCCTTCCCTGCACAGAAGTGTTATTATACATATTTCTGAACCATAATTGGCCCTAGTTGTCTGATCTCTTTCAGTACAGCAGGGAAATCTATATTTAAGAAGAAAAAGAACCTATATCCAGTGTGTAGAATCATGAGTGGCTTTAGCCTCAGTAAAGAATTAGGGAGCAGGAGAGAAAGATGGAATGAAGAACAGGGATCATTATTTAGTGATGCCCACATTAACAGCAAACAGAATCATTGGACGGACAATCTAGTAGAGTTAAAGAACCTACTATATAAACAAACAAAGGCACATTGGAGTAAGATTACATTCGAAAATTATATTAAATATGATATGACACCAAAAGGTCTTAGACCTAAATTATTTCCATCATTTGAATTGGAGGAGGATTTGAAAAAGGAATGGGAAGAGGCACTCCTTAAATGCTCTAAGAATCTCATTGACATCCTGATAAAGCATGATAATAGACAATTGGAACATTGTTCTATCGAAATAGACAAAATTGGTGAGAAACTTAAAACTTATAAAAAATAGGAAGATTTTCAGAAAATGTATGAGAAATATAAAAATGACCTTGACAAATTTGAAAATGGACTCATGGAACGAAAGAAAAATAAGTTCCTTAGGGATAAAAAAGATTACGTTCAGAATACCATATATAAATGGAATCTCAAACCAAGAAGGCGAGATGTGGAGGGTTCAGTAAATTACAGCTCCTCTGAATTGGAGTCTTCTGAAGGGGAAGGAACCAGTAACACATCTAGAGATAAATGGCAGCGGGCCCGTTTTTTAGGATTCGGTCCCAACCCCTGGGAAGGAGATCGCGGACCAGACGATCTCAGAAGACCAGACGGGGAGGCAGGAAACATCAGAAAAAAAGATGCCAGAGATTGGAAGAGATATCCGCAGAGAACGAAACGACCCTACAGGAGAATGTAATAGATGATGATTTACAAATCATTAACCTTACTAGCAAAATATTGAATCCAGTCCAATTAAAGCTTTTGTCTAGAGGTTTAAGCTTCTCACCAGTACATGAAATAGATCGATTTGATGTCCAAAAAGACCTATGTCTTTATGCCAGGAAATTACTGTTAAAAAAATTCTACAGCAATAGGGAAAGAGAGCAAGAACATACACCCAATACAGATCAGGAAATCTTATCTGCCCTTAGTGAGGAAGAAAGACAAGCCTTAGTCATGTTGGAAGAATTGGCAGAGAATTCCCAAGTGACACAAGATGTGAATCCCCCTACTGTAAGACCTTGAAGAATAAATCTTCATTGTTTCCTAATTCACAGATCTGTCCTCAAATACAGGTATTTTTAGACCTGGTGTCTCAAGAACTGTATCAGATCTTTAACCAAAGACGGATGAATAAGAACAACAATATCAACCACACTGCCAATTTTCTCAAACAATATAATATCCTCATTCTTAATGCCCTCCCTGAAAGATGGGATTATTACCAAAATGGAAGCAGAATTTTTTGATGTGAAAGACCCCAAGACACCCATCTTCTATATGTTACCAAAGGTGCACAAACGCAGAGATTCCCCACCAGGATGACCCATAATAACAATTATACACTAAACAGATCAAGGAGCGCTGAAACCAGATATATAATAAAAATAAATATACAGCTTTATTAAAATATAATCCACATGTATAGCCACATTTGAAAATTAATAAACATATAAAATTGCTTAAATCCTGTGCCTTTGACTCAGTATAAATGTCCGTTAAGACTTTTGTGTAAACCATCCATAGATACGTTGAAGTAAGTTTGTATCAACCTCTCACAAAGATCCAATGTACATCCAAGTTAATGTAGTCTCTATAATCTCAGATTCTCATGTAACACACATGCATGTGTATCCACGGGGGAGAACGCTGTGTTGGTTAAATGTCCCCAGCGGTATGCTACGACCCCGGAAAGTTGCAGCCGCAATGTGAGCTAGTGAATACTCACGGCCGTCGCGGCTTGTATGGAACGGGGAGCGTACCTCTTTGGCCAGGTCACGCTTCAGCAGTATCCCCGGTTAACGGCTCGCCGGCCAATCGTGCAGTCACAGAGAGAGATGGAGAGTCGCCGACCAGCAGGATTCAAGTAAAAAGTGCCCTCCTTACGCGTTTCTCCGCCAGTAGGGCAAGCGGTTTCATCAGAGGTTTATCATAAACCGTTCTCCCCCGTGGATACACATGCATGTGTGTTACATGAGAAACTGAGATTATAGAGACTACATTAACTTGGATGTACATTGGATCTTTGTGAGAGGTTGATACAAACTTACTTCAACGTATCTATGGATGGTTTACACAAAAGTCTTAACGGACATTTATACTGAGTCAAAGGCACAGGATTTAAGCAATTTTATATGTTTATTAATTTTCAAATGTGGCTATACATGTGGATTATATTTTAATAAAGCTGTATATTTATTTTTATTATATATCTGGTTTCAGCGCTCCTTGATCTGTTTAGTGTATAATTGTTAGTATATAATTGGTGGGACAGTACCACCATTAGGAGCTGCAAAAACTAGATATTAAATATTAGTGGTGATCAATTGACAAGTATATGGGTTTTTTGGTGGTTTTGTAAGCGCTGTGTTTTTATAAGGATTATTGGTAATGACCCATAATATCTGGGATTGAAAGTTTAACTGAAAAAGCTAGTATATTTGTAGATGAGAACTTCAGACACTTTGTCCTAGAATTGCCCTCACACATAAGAGATTCGATGGATGTATTAAACAAATTGGAGAACCTGGACCTCTAACCAAACACATGGCTGTGTACCTGTTATGTTGAGTCATTATACACTAGTATAAATCACAACACAGGAATCCAAGCGGTTGAATATTTTTTGAATATGAGGAGACATGAGGAGTTCAATGGTTTTATTTTACAACTACTTGAATTTGTTCTAACCAAAAACTTCTTTCTCTTTGATGATAAATATTTTCTGCAGGTCCGGGGCACAGCTATGGGCAGTACGTGTGCCCCGACGTATGCCAACTTATATCTGGGGTGGTAGGAGAAGGAGTGGGTCTTTAACCATACCAATGAAAAATATACTGATCACATTATTGGGTCGCATAGATTCATTGATGATGTCCTCATTGTCTGGGAGGGAGAACGTGAACTATTTGAAGAGTTTATGTCAGTCCTCAATAACAATGAATTTAATTTGAGGCTGACATTTGATATCAACTTTCGAAGTGTCACGTTCTTGGATCTTACCATCACCAAAACAGAGGATGACAAACTTGTCACTGACATCTTCCACAAAGCCACAGCTACCAATAGTATTCTACATCATAGTAGCTCACATTTCCCAGCCACCTTGAGGGGCATACCAAAGGGAGAATATATCAGGTTGAGGAGAAATTGCTCTGAAGACACTATCTTTGAAGAAAGGGCAAAAGAACTTAAACATCGATTGGAAAGAAGAGGCTATAAAAGAAAAACCTTGGAATTGGCATACAATGACACCAAAAAGATGCAGAGAACTGATTTGTTAATCCCAAAGAAGAAGATCAAAGAACAAAGCCAAACCAGGTTCATAGGCACCTACTGTAAAGAATGGAAAAGTATCAATCAAGCCTTGCAAAAGCACTGCCATGTTCTTATGACAGATGCAGACCTGAAGAATGAAATTGGCAACAGGATTCAAATCAGTTGGAGAAAATCTCCTAATTTACGAGATAAATTAGTGCGCAGTCACTTTATTAGAACAAAGAAACAAGATCCTCCCGCAGAAGGTTGTTTTCGATGCGGAAAGTGTAAAGCTTGTGGCTTTATACAACCAACCAAAACCTATTGTAATAAATATAATGATGCAGTCAAAATTCGTGGCTTCATCAATTGTGCCACACAAGGTATACTATATGTATATATTATAGAAATGTATTATTATTACAATTAAATGCAAAACAAGACACAGTATCACAATACTGAATACTTATTGTAATACTCAGAAACTGGATTTATCATCCATACTAGACTGCCTGCCAGGACTGATTAGTAATTCATCAGGTTCCAGGGCGTCCCGATCTGCCCAGGAACAAGTCAGCTTTATTATTAGGAGGTGGGGAACGAATGAGTGCAGCGGGTGGCTACAATAAGCGGCTATTGCCGAGCCGCCTAGCAACCATAATCAGTGAAGCAGGAGAGACGCGCTTCAGCCATTTGCAATTAGCGGCCGCCACTCACATACTCACTTGACATAACGGACGGGGATTTGAATTCCCTGTCTGTTAAAACTGATTGGTTCATCCAGTAGTGCTCTCCTAGGATTGGTCACTAACCAGAATAAATATGCTTCCTGAGGTGGGCGCTCAGTACTATAAGCCCTGACGAAGCTTATTAAGTGAAATGCGCATCGGCTTTTCCTGTGCGCTGTCAGTACTGTAATTATCATGTATCAGTAGCCTGTGTAAATCAGATTATTAGCAAGGGTTACCTTTTAGATTAAATTGTGTATGCTGGCACTGCACATACAAGACAGGAGGGTCTCTTCTCGTGCAAGCTACCTGTGAGATATCATATATATGAGAGGCACACAGTTTATAATGAATATCTTATGAGAAAGGAAAAGCTATATTAGGCTGTGAACGAACTTAGCTTGTTTCCAAGAGACTTTACTATGCTGCTTGGCAATATTAGCCAGATATTTTGACAGCAATGGAGGTTTGAATGGTTACATCCATATCTGAGAGATCTCAAGAAACCACCAACACTTTTGAATATTTAGTCATGATCTATTATCAGCTTGTATCACTGGAATGATAACAAACAGTGATTTGTGGCCTTATTCAGTTATATGTGTTAGGATTAGCTGTTTATTTTAGCATTACTTGCAATAGTCTCACAAAGCACCTATAAATTCTACATTTTTTCTCTATATAATCTAATGAATAGGTGCCTAAATAGATTCATTTGCGAGCCAGTATACTGTGTAAGTCTCATTTAGTATATTGATATATTAACAGGTTATCAATTAAACAACAATCTGCCAGCCTGTAATTGTATACCGGTATAATTAGAGGTAATAATAACCTCATGTGTATAACAGACAAATAAATTATTATCCGGATACTTGCAGTATTTTTCGTAACCCTATCTAAAACACAACTGGCTAGAAATGGTCAGGGGTGATCTTAATAAACTAAAGTAACTAAATAATTAAAAACTTATTGAATCACAGGTGTTAATTGATCTAGAAATCAAGACAGCGTACTAGCACTTTCTTTTAAATATATCTTTACACACACAAATTTTATTTGTTTTTCCTTACACGTTATTCTGTCTCTGTTGTTTTAATATTTCACTTAGTTGTCCCCTTTAAACTACAGGGGACATATAATACATCACATGTGGTAATAATAAAGACATTTACATCACATGTGGGTATTGAGAATCTTTTTCATAATCAATATTATTACTCATAAAATATTTGAATAAATTATATTTTTAATCAACATAAAATTATGGGAATGAGTGCTGCTATCAGAAGTTGATCTGCTTTTCCTCCCCTTTTCTTTTCTAATCTGTATATTTAGATTAACAAGCAGCACCACTGTAATAAAATTGTGTTGAAATATTTGTTTGGTCAGCACAATATATGACATTATATATATTCCCTAAAAAGGATTTATTATCTATAATCTGGTGCGGGAATCTCTCTAACTTGAAAATCAATGTTATTAGGGTGTTTACATTGTATAAACCCCTTTCCTTCCCTGCACAGAAGTGTTATTATACATATTTCTGAACCATAATTGGCCCTAGTTGTCTTATCTCTTTCAGTACAGCAGGGAAATCTATATTTAAGAAGAAAAAGAACCTATATCCAGTGTGTAGAATCATGAGTGGCTTTAGCCTCAGTAAAGAATTAGGGAGCAGGAGAGAAAGATGGAATGAAGAACAGGGATCATTATTTAGTGATGCCCACATTAACAGCAAACAGAATCATTGGACGGACAATCTAGTAGAGTTAAAGAACCTACTATATAAACAAACAAAGGCACATTGGAGTAAGATTACATTCGAAAATTATATTAAATATGATATGACACCAAAAGGTCTTAGACCTAAATTATTTCCATCATTTGAATTGGAGGAGGATTTGAAAAAGGAATGGGAAGAGGCACTCCTTAAATGCTCTAAGAATCTCATTGACATCCTGATAAAGCATGATAATAGACAATTGGAACATTGTTCTAACGAAATAGACAAAATTGGTGAGAAACTTAAAACTTATAAAAAATAGGAAGATTTTCAGAAAATGTATGAGAAATATAAAAATGACCTTGACAAATTTGAAAATGGACTCATGGAACGAAAGAAAAATAAGTTCCTTAGGGATAAAAAAGATTACGTTCAGAATACCATATATAAATGGAATCTCAAACCAAGAAGGCGAGATGTGGAGGGTTCAGTAAATTACAGCTCCTCTGAATTGGAGTCTTCTGAAGGGGAAGGAACCAGTAACACATCTAGAGATAAATGGCAGCGGGCCCGTTTTTTAGGATTCGGTCCCAACCCCTGGGAAGGAGATCGCGGACCAGACGATCTCAGAAGACCAGACGGGGAGGCAGGAAACATCAGAAAAAAAGATGCCAGAGATTGGAAGAGATATCCGCAGAGAACGAAACGACCCTACAGGAGAATGTAATAGATGATGATTTACAAATCATTAACCTTACTAGCAAAATATTGAATCCAGTCCAATTAAAGCTTTTGTCTAGAGGTTTAAGCTTCTCACCAGTACATGAAATAGATCGATTTGATGTCCAAAAAGACCTATGTCTTTATGCCAGGAAATTACTGTTAAAAAAATTCTACAGCAATAGGGAAAGAGAGCAAGAACATACACCCAATACAGATCAGGAAATCTTATCTGCCCTTAGTGAGGAAGAAAGACAAGCCTTAGTCATGTTGGAAGAATTGGCAGAGAATTCCCAAGCGACACAAGATGTGAATCCCCCTACTGTAAGACCTATCTTGAAGAATAAATCTTCATTGTTTCCTAATTCACAGATCTGTCCTCAAATACAGGTATTTTTAGACCTGGTGTCTCAAGAACTGGATCAGATCTTTAACCAAAGACGGATGAATAAGAACAACAATATCAGTAAAGAAGAACAAAGAGCTTTGGAAGAAATGATGGGTTGGGATGATGTAATCATAAAACCCTCAGATAAAGGGGGCAATGTTGTCCTGTGGAGCAAGGAAGCGTACCTTATAGAGGCATACAGACAGTTATCGGATGTCTCCACATATAAGAAGCTCATTTTTAACCACACTGCCAATTTTCTCAAACAATATAATATCCTCATTCTTAATGCCCTCCCTGAAAGATGGGATTATTACCAAAATGGAAGCAGAATTTTTTGATGTGAAAGACCCCAAGACACCCATCTTCTATATGTTACCAAAGGTGCACAAACGCAGAGATTCCCCACCAGGATGACCCATAATAACAATTATACACTAAACAGATCAAGGAGCGCTGAAACCAGATATATAATAAAAATAAATATACAGCTTTATTAAAATATAATCCACATGTATAGCCACATTTGAAAATTAATAAACATATAAAATTGCTTAAATCCTGTGCCTTTGACTCAGTATAAATGTCCGTTAAGACTTTTGTGTAAACCATCCATAGATACGTTGAAGTAAGTTTGTATCAACCTCTCACAAAGATCCAATGTACATCCAAGTTAATGTAGTCTCTATAATCTCAGTTTCTCATGTAACACACATGCATGTGTATCCACGGGGGAGAACGCTGTGTTGGTTAAATGTCCCCAGCGGTATGCTACGACCCCGGAAAGTTGCAGCCGCAATGTGAGCTAGTGAATACTCACGGCCGTCGCGGCTTGTATGGAACGGGGAGCGTACCTCTTTGGCCAGGTCACGCTTCAGCAGTATCCCCGGTTAACGGCTCGCCGGCCAATCGTGCAGTCACAGAGAGAGATGGAGAGTCGCCGACCAGCAGGATTCAAGTAAAAAGTGCCCTCCTTACGCGTTTCTCCGCCAGTAGGGCAAGCGGTTTCGTCAGAGGTTTATCATAAACCGTTCTCCCCCGTGGATACACATGCATGTGTGTTACATGAGAAACTGAGATTATAGAGACTACATTAACTTGGATGTACATTGGATCTTTGTGAGAGGTTGATACAAACTTACTTCAACGTATCTATGGATGGTTTACACAAAAGTCTTAACGGACATTTATACTGAGTCAAAGGCACAGGATTTAAGCAATTTTATATGTTTATTAATTTTCAAATGTGGCTATACATGTGGATTATATTTTAATAAAGCTGTATATTTATTTTTATTATATATCTGGTTTCAGCGCTCCTTGATCTGTTTAGTGTATAATTGTTAGTATATAATTGGTGGGACAGTACCACCATTAGGAGCTGCAAAAACTAGATATTAAATATTAGTGGTGATCAATTGACAAGTATATGGGTTTTTTGGTGGTTTTGTAAGCGCTGTGTTTTTATAAGGATTATTGGTAATGACCCATAATATCTGGGATTGAAAGTTTAACTGAAAAAGCTAGTATATTTGTAGATGAGAACTTCAGACACTTTGTCCTAGAATTGCCCTCACACATAAGAGATTCGATGGATGTATTAAACAAATTGGAGAACCTGGACCTCTAACCAAACACATGGCTGTGTACCTGTTATGTTGAGTCATTATACACTAGTATAAATCACAACACAGGAATCCAAGCGGTTGAATATTTTTTGAATATGAGGAGACATGAGGAGTTCAATGGTTTTATTTTACAACTACTTGAATTTGTTCTAACCAAAAACTTCTTTCTCTTTGATGATAAATATTTTCTGCAGGTCCGGGGCACAGCTATGGGCAGTACGTGTGCCCCGACGTATGCCAACTTATATCTGGGGTGGTAGGAGAAGGAGTGGGTCTTTAACCATACCAATGAAAAATATACTGATCACATTATTGGGTCGCATAGATTCATTGATGATGTCCTCATTGTCTGGGAGGGAGAACGTGAACTATTTGAAGAGTTTATGTCAGTCCTCAATAACAATGAATTTAATTTGAGGCTGACATTTGATATCAACTTTCGAAGTGTCACGTTCTTGGATCTTACCATCACCAAAACAGAGGATGACAAACTTGTCACTGACATCTTCCACAAAGCCACAGCTACCAATAGTATTCTACATCATAGTAGCTCACATTTCCCAGCCACCTTGAGGGGCATACCAAAGGGAGAATATATCAGGTTGAGGAGAAATTGCTCTGAAGACACTATCTTTGAAGAAAGGGCAAAAGAACTTAAACATCGATTGGAAAGAAGAGGCTATAAAAGAAAAACCTTGGAATTGGCATACAATGACACCAAAAAGATGCAGAGAACTGATTTGTTAATCCCAAAGAAGAAGATCAAAGAACAAAGCCAAACCAGGTTCATAGGCACCTACTGTAAAGAATGGAAAAGTATCAATCAAGCCTTGCAAAAGCACTGCCATGTTCTTATGACAGATGCAGACCTGAAGAATGAAATTGGCAACAGGATTCAAATCAGTTGGAGAAAATCTCCTAATTTACGAGATAAATTAGTGCGCAGTCACTTTATTAGAACAAAGAAACAAGATCCTCCCGCAGAAGGTTGTTTTCGATGCGGAAAGTGTAAAGCTTGTGGCTTTATACAACCAACCAAAACCTATTGTAATAAATATAATGATGCAGTCAAAATTCGTGGCTTCATCAATTGTGCCACACAAGGTATACTATATGTATATATTATAGAAATGTATTATTATTACAATTAAATGCAAAACAAGACACAGTATCACAATACTGAATACTTATTGTAATACTCAGAAACTGGATTTATCATCCATACTAGACTGCCTGCCAGGACTGATTAGTAATTCATCAGGTTCCAGGGCGTCCCGATCTGCCCAGGAACAAGTCAGCTTTATTATTAGGAGGTGGGGAACGAATGAGTGCAGCGGGTGGCTACAATTAGCGGCTATTGCCGAGCCGCCTAGCAACCATAATCAGTGAAGCAGGAGAGACGCGCTTCAGCCATTTGCAATTAGCGGCCGCCACTCACATACTCACTTGACATAACGGACGGGGATTTGAATTCCCTGTCTGTTAAAACTGATTGGTTCATCCAGTAGTGCTCTCCTAGGATTGGTCACTAACCAGAATAAATATGCTTCCTGAGGTGGGCGCTCAGTACTATAAGCCCTGACGAAGCTTATTAAGTGAAATGCGCATCGGCTTTTCCTGTGCGCTGTCAGTACTGTAATTATCATGTATCAGTAGCCTGTGTAAATCAGATTATTAGCAAGGGTTACCTTTTAGATTAAATTGTGTATGCTGGCACTGCACATACAAGACAGGAGGGTCTCTTCTCGTGCAAGCTACCTGTGAGATATCATATATATGAGAGGCACACAGTTTATAATGAATATCTTATGAGAAAGGAAAAGCTATATTAGGCTGTGAACGAACTTAGCTTGTTTCCAAGAGACTTTACTATGCTGCTTGGCAATATTAGCCAGATATTTTGACAGCAATGGAGGTTTGAATGGTTACATCCATATGTGAGAGATCTCAAGAAACCACCAACACTTTTGAATATTTAGTCATGATCTATTATCAGCTTGTATCACTGGAATGATAACAAACAGTGATTTGTGGCCTTATTCAGTTATATGTGTTAGGATTAGCTGTTTATTTTAGCATTACTTGCAATAGTCTCACAAAGCACCTATAAATTCTACATTTTTTCTCTATATAATCTAATGAATAGGTGCCTAAATAGATTCATTTGCGAGCCAGTATACTGTGTAAGTCTCATTTAGTATATTGATATATTAACAGGTTATCAATTAAACAACAATCTGCCAGCCTGTAATTGTATACCGGTATAATTAGAGGTAATAATAACCTCATGTGTATAACAGACAAATAAATTATTATCCGGATACTTGCAGTATTTTTCGTAACCCTATCTAAAACACAACTGGCTAGAAATGGTCAGGGGTGATCTTAATAAACTAAAGTAACTAAATAATTAAAAACTTATTGAATCACAGGTGTTAATTGATCTAGAAATCAAGACAGCGTACTAGCACTTTCTTTTAAATATATCTTTACACACACAAATTTTATTTGTTTTTCCTTACACGTTATTCTGTCTCTGTTGTTTTAATATTTCACTTAGTTGTCCCCTTTAAACTACAGGGGACATATAATACATCACATGTGGTAATAATAAAGACATTTACATCACATGTGGGTATTGAGAATCTTTTTCATAATCAATATTATTACTCATAAAATATTTGAATAAATTATATTTTTAATCAACATAAAATTATGGGAATGAGTGCTGCTATCAGAAGTTGATCTGCTTTTCCTCCCCTTTTCTTTTCTAATCTGTATATTTAGATTAACAAGCAGCACCACTGTAATAAAATTGTGTTGAAATATTTGTTTGGTCAGCACAATATATGACATTATATATATTCCCTAAAAAGGATTTATTATCTATAATCTGGTGCGGGAATCTCTCTAACTTGAAAATCAATGTTATTAGGGTGTTTACATTGTATAAACCCCTTTCCTTCCCTGCACAGAAGTGTTATTATACATATTTCTGAACCATAATTGGCCCTAGTTGTCTGATCTCTTTCAGTACAGCAGGGAAATCTATATTTAAGAAGAAAAAGAACCTATATCCAGTGTGTAGAATCATGAGTGGCTTTAGCCTCAGTAAAGAATTAGGGAGCAGGAGAGAAAGATGGAATGAAGAACAGGGATCATTATTTAGTGATGCCCACATTAACAGCAAACAGAATCATTGGACGGACAATCTAGTAGAGTTAAGAACCTACTATATAAACAAACAAAGGCACATTGGAGTAAGATTACATTCGAAAATTATATTAAATATGATATGACACCAAAAGGTCTTAGACCTAAATTATTTCCATCATTTGAATTGGAGGAGGATTTGAAAAAGGAATGGGAAGAGGCACTCCTTAAATGCTCTAAGAATCTCATTGACATCCTGATAAAGCATGATAATAGACAATTGGAACATTGTTCTAACGAAATAGACAAAATTGGTGAGAAACTTAAAACTTATAAAAAATAGGAAGATTTTCAGAAAATGTGTGAGAAATATAAAAATGACCTTGACAAATTTGAAAATGGACTCATGGAACGAAAGAAAAATAAGTTCCTTAGGGATAAAAAAGATTACGTTCAGAATACCATATATAAATGGAATCTCAAACCAAGAAGGCGAGATGTGGAGGGTTCAGTAAATTACAGCTCCTCTGAATTGGAGTCTTCTGAAGGGGAAGGAACCAGTAACACATCTAGAGATAAATGGCAGCGGGCCCGTTTTTTAGGATTCGGTCCCAACCCCTGGGAAGGAGATCGCGGACCAGACGATCTCAGAAGACCAGACGGGGAGGCAGGAAACATCAGAAAAAAAGATGCCAGAGATTGGAAGAGATATCCGCAGAGAACGAAACGACCCTACAGGAGAATGTAATAGATGATGATTTACAAATCATTAACCTTACTAGCAAAATATTGAATCCAGTCCAATTAAAGCTTTTGTCTAGAGGTTTAAGCTTCTCACCAGTACATGAAATAGATCGATTTGATGTCCAAAAAGACCTATGTCTTTATGCCAGGAAATTACTGTTAAAAAAATTCTACAGCAATAGGGAAAGAGAGCAAGAACATACACCCAATACAGATCAGGAAATCTTATCTGCCCTTAGTGAGGAAGAAAGACAAGCCTTAGTCATGTTGGAAGAATTGGCAGAGAATTCCCAAGCGACACAAGATGTGAATCCCCCTACTGTAAGACCTATCTTGAAGAATAAATCTTCATTGTTTCCTAATTCACAGATCTGTCCTCAAATACAGGTATTTTTAGACCTGGTGTCTCAAGAACTGGATCAGATCTTTAACCAAAGACGGATGAATAAGAACAACAATATCAGTAAAGAAGAACAAAGAGCTTTGGAAGAAATGATGGGTTGGGATGATGTAATCATAAAACCCTCAGATAAAGGGGGCAATGTTGTCCTGTGGAGCAAGGAAGCGTACCTTATAGAGGCATACAGACAGTTATCGGATGTCTCCACATATAAGAAGCTCATCTTTAACCACACTGCCAATTTTCTCAAACAATATAATATCCTCATTCTTAATGCCCTCCCTGAAAGATGGGATTATTACCAAAATGGAAGCAGAATTTTTTGATGTGAAAGACCCCAAGACACCCATCTTCTATATGTTACCAAAGGTGCACAAACGCAGAGATTCCCCACCAGGATGACCCATAATAACAATTATACACTAAACAGATCAAGGAGCGCTGAAACCAGATATATAATAAAAATAAATATACAGCTTTATTAAAATATAATCCACATGTATAGCCACATTTGAAAATTAATAAACATATAAAATTGCTTAAATCCTGTGCCTTTGACTCAGTATAAATGTCCGTTAAGACTTTTGTGTAAACCATCCATAGATACGTTGAAGTAAGTTTGTATCAACCTCTCACAAAGATCCAATGTACATCCAAGTTAATGTAGTCTCTATAATCTCAGTTTCTCATGTAACACACATGCATGTGTATCCACGGGGGAGAACGCTGTGTTGGTTAAATGTCCCCAGCGGTATGCTACGACCCCGGAAAGTTGCAGCCGCAATGTGAGCTAGTGAATACTCACGGCCGTCGCGGCTTGTATGGAACGGGGAGCGTACCTCTTTGGCCAGGTCACGCTTCAGCAGTATCCCCGGTTAACGGCTCGCCGGCCAATCGTGCAGTCACAGAGAGAGATGGAGAGTCGCCGACCAGCAGGATTCAAGTAAAAAGTGCCCTCCTTACGCGTTTCTCCGCCAGTAGGGCAAGCGGTTTCGTCAGAGGTTTATCATAAACCGTTCTCCCCCGTGGATACACATGCATGTGTGTTACATGAGAAACTGAGATTATAGAGACTACATTAACTTGGATGTACATTGGATCTTTGTGAGAGGTTGATACAAACTTACTTCAACGTATCTATGGATGGTTTACACAAAAGTCTTAACGGACATTTATACTGAGTCAAAGGCACAGGATTTAAGCAATTTTATATGTTTATTAATTTTCAAATGTGGCTATACATGTGGATTATATTTTAATAAAGCTGTATATTTATTTTTATTATATATCTGGTTTCAGCGCTCCTTGATCTGTTTAGTGTATAATTGTTAGTATATAATTGGTGGGACAGTACCACCATTAGGAGCTGCAAAAACTAGATATTAAATATTAGTGGTGATCAATTGACAAGTATATGGGTTTTTTGGTGGTTTTGTAAGCGCTGTGTTTTTATAAGGATTATTGGTAATGACCCATAATATCTGGGATTGAAAGTTTAACTGAAAAAGCTAGTATATTTGTAGATGAGAACTTCAGACACTTTGTCCTAGAATTGCCCTCACACATAAGAGATTCGATGGATGTATTAAACAAATTGGAGAACCTGGACCTCTAACCAAACACATGGCTGTGTACCTGTTATGTTGAGTCATTATACACTAGTATAAATCACAACACAGGAATCCAAGCGGTTGAATATTTTTTGAATATGAGGAGACATGAGGAGTTCAATGGTTTTATTTTACAACTACTTGAATTTGTTCTAACCAAAAACTTCTTTCTCTTTGATGATAAATATTTTCTGCAGGTCCGGGGCACAGCTATGGGCAGTACGTGTGCCCCGACGTATGCCAACTTATATCTGGGGTGGTAGGAGAAGGAGTGGGTCTTTAACCATACCAATGAAAAATATACTGATCACATTATTGGGTCGCATAGATTCATTGATGATGTCCTCATTGTCTGGGAGGGAGAACGTGAACTATTTGAAGAGTTTATGTCAGTCCTCAATAACAATGAATTTAATTTGAGGCTGACATTTGATATCAACTTTCGAAGTGTCACGTTCTTGGATCTTACCATCACCAAAACAGAGGATGACAAACTTGTCACTGACATCTTCCACAAAGCCACAGCTACCAATAGTATTCTACATCATAGTAGCTCACATTTCCCAGCCACCTTGAGGGGCATACCAAAGGGAGAATATATCAGGTTGAGGAGAAATTGCTCTGAAGACACTATCTTTGAAGAAAGGGCAAAAGAACTTAAACATCGATTGGAAAGAAGAGGCTATAAAAGAAAAACCTTGGAATTGGCATACAATGACACCAAAAAGATGCAGAGAACTGATTTGTTAATCCCAAAGAAGAAGATCAAAGAACAAAGCCAAACCAGGTTCATAGGCACCTACTGTAAAGAATGGAAAAGTATCAATCAAGCCTTGCAAAAGCACTGCCATGTTCTTATGACAGATGCAGACCTGAAGAATGAAATTGGCAACAGGATTCAAATCAGTTGGAGAAAATCTCCTAATTTACGAGATAAATTAGTGCGCAGTCACTTTATTAGAACAAAGAAACAAGATCCTCCCGCAGAAGGTTGTTTTCGATGCGGAAAGTGTAAAGCTTGTGGCTTTATACAACCAACCAAAACCTATTGTAATAAATATAATGATGCAGTCAAAATTCGTGGCTTCATCAATTGTGCCACACAAGGTATACTATATGTATATATTATAGAAATGTATTATTATTGCAATTAAATGCAAAACAAGACACAGTATCACAATACTGAATACTTATTGTAATACTCAGAAACTGGATTTATCATCCATACTAGACTGCCTGCCAGGACTGATTAGTAATTCATCAGGTTCCAGGGCGTCCCGATCTGCCCAGGAACAAGTCAGCTTTATTATTAGGAGGTGGGGAATGAATGAGTGCAGCGGGTGGCTACAATTAGCGGCTATTGCCGAGCCGCCTAGCAACCATAATCAGTGAAGCAGGAGAGACGCGCTTCAGCCATTTGCAATTAGCGGCCGCCACTCACATACTCACTTGACATAACGGACGGGGATTTGAATTCCCTGTCTGTTAAAACTGATTGGTTCATCCAGTAGTGCTCTCCTAGGATTGGTCACTAACCAGAATAAATATGCTTCCTGAGGTGGGCGCTCAGTACTATAAGCCCTGACGAAGCTTATTAAGTGAAATGCGCATCGGCTTTTCCTGTGCGCTGTCAGTACTGTAATTATCATGTATCAGTAGCCTGTGTAAATCAGATTATTAGCAAGGGTTACCTTTTAGATTAAATTGTGTATGTTGGCACTGCACATACAAGACAGGAGGGTCTCTTCTCGTGCAAGCTACCTGTGAGATATCATATATATGAGAGGCACACAGTTTATAATGAATATCTTATGAGAAAGGAAAAGCTATATTAGGCTGTGAACGAACTTAGCTTGTTTCCAAGAGACTTTACTATGCTGCTTGGCAATATTAGCCAGATATTTTGACAGCAATGGAGGTTTGAATGGTTACATCCATATGTGAGAGATCTCAAGAAACCACCAACACTTTTGAATATTTAGTCATGATCTATTATCAGCTTGTATCACTGGAATGATAACAAACAGTGATTTGTGGCCTTATTCAGTTATATGTGTTAGGATTAGCTGTTTATTTTAGCATTACTTGCAATAGTCTCACAAAGCACCTATAAATTCTACATTTTTTCTCTATATAATCTAATGAATAGGTGCCTAAATAGATTAATTTGCGAGCCAGTATACTGTGTAAGTCTCATTTAGTATATTGATATATTAACAGGTTATCAATTAAACAACAATCTGCCAGCCTGTAATTGTATACCGGTATAATTAGAGGTAATAATAACCTCATGTGTATAACAGACAAATAAATTATTATCCGGATACTTGCAGTATTTTTCGTAACCCTATCTAAAACACAACTGGCTAGAAATGGTCAGGGGTGATCTTAATAAACTAAAGTAACTAAATAATTAAAAACTTATTGAATCACAGGTGTTAATTGATCTAGAAATCAAGACAGCGTACTAGCACTTTCTTTTAAATATATCTTTACACACACAAATTTTATTTGTTTTTCCT
The DNA here is from genome assembly GCF_028390025.1 of Pseudophryne corroboree. Taxonomy (NCBI): domain Eukaryota; kingdom Metazoa; phylum Chordata; class Amphibia; order Anura; family Myobatrachidae; genus Pseudophryne; species Pseudophryne corroboree. Next base: position 610,674,636 of record NC_086447.1, read on the forward strand.
TACACGTTATTCTGTCTCTGTTGTTTTAATATTTCACTTAGTTGTCCCCTTTAAACTACAGGGGACATATAATACATCACATGTGGTAATAATAAAGACATTTACATCACATGTGGGTATTGAGAATCTTTTTCATAATCAATATTATTACTCATAAAATATTTGAATAAATTATATTTTTAATCAACATAAAATTATGGGAATGAGTGCTGCTATCAGAAGTTGATCTGCTTTTCCTCCCCTTTTCTTTTCTAATCTGTATATTTAGATTAACAAGCAGCACCACTGTAATAAAATTGTGTTGAAATATTTGTTTGGTCAGCACAATATATGACATTATATATATTCCCTAAAAAGGATTTATTATCTATAATCTGGTGCGGGAATCTCTCTAACTTGAAAATCAATGTTATTAGGGTGTTTACATTGTATAAACCCCTTTCCTTCCCTGCACAGAAGTGTTATTATACATATTTCTGAACCATAATTGGCCCTAGTTGTCTGATCTCTTTCAGTACAGCAGGGAAATCTATATTTAAGAAGAAAAAGAACCTATATCCAGTGTGTAGAATCATGAGTGGCTTTAGCCTCAGTAAAGAATTAGGGAGCAGGAGAGAAAGATGGAATGAAGAACAGGGATCATTATTTAGTGATGCCCACATTAACAGCAAACAGAATCATTGGACGGACAATCTAGTAGAGTTAAAGAACCTACTATATAAACAAACAAAGGCACATTGGAGTAAGATTACATTCGAAAATTATATTAAATATGATATGACACCAAAAGGTCTTAGACCTAAATTATTTCCATCATTTGAATTGGAGGAGGATTTGAAAAAGGAATGGGAAGAGGCACTCCTTAAATGCTCTAAGAATCTCATTGACATCCTGATAAAGCATGATAATAGACAATTGGAACATTGTTCTAACGAAATAGACAAAATTGGTGAGAAACTTAAAACTTATAAAAAATAGGAAGATTTTCAGAAAATGTATGAGAAATATAAAAATGACCTTGACAAATTTGAAAATGGACTCATGGAACGAAAGAAAAATAAGTTCCTTAGGGATAAAAAAGATTACGTTCAGAATACCATATATAAATGGAATCTCAAACCAAGAAGGCGAGATGTGGAGGGTTCAGTAAATTACAGCTCCTCTGAATTGGAGTCTTCTGAAGGGGAAGGAACCAGTAACACATCTAGAGATAAATGGCAGCGGGCCCGTTTTTTAGGATTCGGTCCCAACCCCTGGGAAGGAGATCGCGGACCAGACGATCTCAGAAGACCAGACGGGGAGGCAGGAAACATCAGAAAAAAAGATGCCAGAGATTGGAAGAGATATCCGCAGAGAACGAAACGACCCTACAGGAGAATGTAATAGATGATGATTTACAAATCATTAACCTTACTAGCAAAATATTGAATCCAGTCCAATTAAAGCTTTTGTCTAGAGGTTTAAGCTTCTCACCAGTACATGAAATAGATCGATTTGATGTCCAAAAAGACCTATGTCTTTATGCCAGGAAATTACTGTTAAAAAAATTCTACAGCAATAGGGAAAGAGAGCAAGAACATACACCCAATACAGATCAGGAAATCTTATCTGCCCTTAGTGAGGAAGAAAGACAAGCCTTAGTCATGTTGGAAGAATTGGCAGAGAATTCCCAAGCGACACAAGATGTGAATCCCCCTACTGTAAGACCTATCTTGAAGAATAAATCTTCATTGTTTCCTAATTCACAGATCTGTCCTCAAATACAGGTATTTTTAGACCTGGTGTCTCAAGAACTGGATCAGATCTTTAACCAAAGACGGATGAATAAGAACAACAATATCAGTAAAGAAGAACAAAGAGCTTTGGAAGAAATGATGGGTTGGGATGATGTAATCATAAAACCCTCAGATAAAGGGGGCAATGTTGTCCTGTGGAGCAAGGAAGCGTACCTTATAGAGGCATACAGACAGTTATCGGATGTCTCCACATATAAGAAGCTCATCTTTAACCACACTGCCAATTTTCTCAAACAATATAATATCCTCATTCTTAATGCCCTCCCTGAAAGATGGGATTATTACCAAAATGGAAGCAGAATTTTTTGATGTGAAAGACCCCAAGACACCCATCTTCTATATGTTACCAAAGGTGCACAAACGCAGAGATTCCCCACCAGGATGACCCATAATAACAATTATACACTAAACAGATCAAGGAGCGCTGAAACCAGATATATAATAAAAATAAATATACAGCTTTATTAAAATATAATCCACATGTATAGCCACATTTGAAAATTAATAAACATATAAAATTGCTTAAATCCTGTGCCTTTGACTCAGTATAAATGTCCGTTAAGACTTTTGTGTAAACCATCCATAGATACGTTGAAGTAAGTTTGTATCAACCTCTCACAAAGATCCAATGTACATCCAAGTTAATGTAGTCTCTATAATCTCAGTTTCTCATGTAACACACATGCATGTGTATCCACGGGGGAGAACGCTGTGTTGGTTAAATGTCCCCAGCGGTATGCTACGACCCCGGAAAGTTGCAGCCGCAATGTGAGCTAGTGAATACTCACGGACGTCGCGGCTTGTATGGAACGGGGAGCGTACCTCTTTGGCCAGGTCACGCTTCAGCAGTATCCCCGGTTAACGGCTCGCCGGCCAATCGTGCAGTCACAGAGAGAGATGGAGAGTCGCCGACCAGCAGGATTCAAGTAAAAAGTGCCCTCCTTACGCGTTTCTCCTCCAGTAGGGCAAGCGGTTTCGTCAGAGGTTTATCATAAACCGTTCTCCCCCGTGGATACACATGCATGTGTGTTACATGAGAAACTGAGATTATAGAGACTACATTAACTTGGATGTACATTGGATCTTTGTGAGAGGTTTATACAAACTTACTTCAACGTATCTATGGATGGTTTACACAAAAGTCTTAACGGACATTTATACTGAGTCAAAGGCACAGGATTTAAGCAATTTTATATGTTTATTAATTTTCAAATGTGGCTATACATGTGGATTATATTTTAATAAAGCTGTATATTTATTTTTATTATATATCTGGTTTCAGCGCTCCTTGATCTGTTTAGTGTATAATTGTTAGTATATAATTGGTGGGACAGTACCACCATTAGGAGCTGCAAAAACTAGATATTAAATATTAGTGGTGATCAATTGACAAGTATATGGGTTTTTTGGTGGTTTTGTAAGCGCTGTGTTTTTATAAGGATTATTGGTAATGACCCATAATATCTGGGATTGAAAGTTTAACTGAAAAAGCTAGTATATTTGTAGATGAGAACTTCAGACACTTTGTCCTAGAATTGCCCTCACACATAAGAGATTCGATGGATGTATTAAACAAATTGGAGAACCTGGACCTCTAACCAAACACATGGCTGTGTACCTGTTATGTTGAGTCATTATACACTAGTATAAATCACAACACAGGAATCCAAGCGGTTGAATATTTTTTGAATATGAGGAGACATGAGGAGTTCAATGGTTTTATTTTACAACTACTTGAATTTGTTCTAACCAAAAACTTATTTCTCTTTGATGATAAATATTTTCTGCAGGTCCGGGGCACAGCTATGGGCAGTACGTGTGCCCCGACGTATGCCAACTTATATCTGGGGTGGTAGGAGAAGGAGTGGGTCTTTAACCATACCAATGAAAAATATACTGATCACATTATTGGGTCGCATAGATTCATTGATGATGTCCTCATTGTCTGGGAGGGAGAACGTGAACTATTTGAAGAGTTTATGTCAGTCCTCAATAACAATGAATTTAATTTGAGGCTGACATTTGATATCAACTTTCGAAGTGTCACGTTCTTGGATCTTACCATCACCAAAACAGAGGATGACAAACTTGTCACTGACATCTTCCACAAAGCCACAGCTACCAATAGTATTCTACATCATAGTAGCTCACATTTCCCAGCCACCTTGAGGGGCATACCAAAGGGAGAATATATCAGGTTGAGGAGAAATTGCTCTGAAGACACTATCTTTGAAGAAAGGGCAAAAGAACTTAAACATCGATTGGAAAGAAGAGGCTATAAAAGAAAAACCTTGGAATTGGCATACAATGACACCAAAAAGATGCAGAGAACTGATTTGTTAATCCCAAAGAAGAAGATCAAAGAACAAAGCCAAACCAGGTTCATAGGCACCTACTGTAAAGAATGGAAAAGTATCAATCAAGCCTTGCAAAAGCACTGCCATGTTCTTATGACAGATGCAGACCTGAAGAATGAAATTGGCAACAGGATTCAAATCAGTTGGAGAAAATCTCCTAATTTACGAGATAAATTAGTGCGCAGTCACTTTATTAGAACAAAGAAACAAGATCCTCCCGCAGAAGGTTGTTTTCGATGCGGAAAGTGTAAAGCTTGTGGCTTTATACAACCAACCAAAACCTATTGTAATAAATATAATGATGCAGTCAAAATTCGTGGCTTCATCAATTGTGCCACACAAGGTATACTATATGTATATATTATAGAAATGTATTATTATTACAATTAAATGCAAAACAAGACACAGTATCACAATACTGAATACTTATTGTAATACTCAGAAACTGGATTTATCATCCATACTAGACTGCCTGCCAGGACTGATTAGTAATTCATCAGGTTCCAGGGCGTCCCGATCTGCCCAGGAACAAGTCAGCTTTATTATTAGGAGGTGGGGAACGAATGAGTGCAGCGGGTGGCTACAATAAGCGGCTATTGCCGAGCCGCCTAGCAACCATAATCAGTGAAGCAGGAGAGACGCGCTTCAGCCATTTGCAATTAGCGGCCGCCACTCACATACTCACTTGACATAACGGACGGGGATTTGAATTCCCTGTCTGTTAAAACTGATTGGTTCATCCAGTAGTGCTCTCCTAGGATTGGTCACTAACCAGAATAAATATGCTTCCTGAGGTGGGCGCTCAGTACTATAAGCCCTGACGAAGCTTATTAAGTGAAATGCGCATCGGCTTTTCCTGTGCGCTGTCAGTACTGTAATTATCATGTATCAGTAGCCTGTGTAAATCAGATTATTAGCAAGGGTTACCTTTTAGATTAAATTGTGTATGCTGGCACTGCACATACAAGACAGGAGGGTCTCTTCTCGTGCAAGCTACCTGTGAGATATCATATATATGAGAGGCACACAGTTTATAATGAATATCTTATGAGAAAGGAAAAGCTATATTAGGCTGTGAACGAACTTAGCTTGTTTCCAAGAGACTTTACTATGCTGCTTGGCAATATTAGCCAGATATTTTGACAGCAATGGAGGTTTGAATGGTTACATCCATATGTGAGAGATCTCAAGAAACCACCAACACTTTTGAATATTTAGTCATGATCTATTATCAGCTTGTATCACTGGAATGATAACAAACAGTGATTTGTGGCCTTATTCAGTTATATGTGTTAGGATTAGCTGTTTATTTTAGCATTACTTGCAATAGTCTCACAAAGCACCTATAAATTCTACATTTTTTCTCTATATAATCTAATGAATAGGTGCCTAAATAGATTCATTTGCGAGCCAGTATACTGTGTAAGTCTCATTTAGTATATTGATATATTAACAGGTTATCAATTAAACAACAATCTGCCAGCCTGTAATTGTATACCGGTATAATTAGAGGTAATAATAACCTCATGTGTATAACAGACAAATAAATTATTATCCGGATACTTGCAGTATTTTTCGTAACCCTATCTAAAACACAACTGGCTAGAAATGGTCAGGGGTGATCTTAATAAACTAAAGTAACTAAATAATTAAAAACTTATTGAATCACAGGTGTTAATTGATCTAGAAATCAAGACAGCGTACTAGCACTTTCTTTTAAATATATCTTTACACACACAAATTTTATTTGTTTTTCCTTACACGTTATTCTGTCTCTGTTGTTTTAATATTTCACTTAGTTGTCCCCTTTAAACTACAGGGGACATATAATACATCACATGTGGTAATAATAAAGACATTTACATCACATGTGGGTATTGAGAATCTTTTTCATAATCAATATTATTACTCATAAAATATTTGAATAAATTATATTTTTAATCAACATAAAATTATGGGAATGAGTGCTGCTATCAGAAGTTGATCTGCTTTTCCTCCCCTTTTCTTTTCTAATCTGTATATTTAGATTAACAAGCAGCACCACTGTAATAAAATTGTGTTGAAATATTTGTTTGGTCAGCACAATATATGACATTATATATATTCCCTAAAAAGGATTTATTATCTATAATCTGGTGCGGGAATCTCTCTAACTTGAAAATCAATGTTATTAGGGTGTTTACATTGTATAAACCCCTTTCCTTCCCTGCACAGAAGTGTTATTATACATATTTCTGAACCATAATTGGCCCTAGTTGTCTGATCTCTTTCAGTACAGCAGGGAAATCTATATTTAAGAAGAAAAAGAACCTATATCCAGTGTGTAGAATCATGAGTGGCTTTAGCCTCAGTAAAGAATTAGGGAGCAGGAGAGAAAGATGGAATGAAGAACAGGGATCATTATTTAGTGATGCCCACATTAACAGCAAACAGAATCATTGGACGGACAATCTAGTAGAGTTAAAGAACCTACTATATAAACAAACAAAGGCACATTGGAGTAAGATTACATTCGAAAATTATATTAAATATGATATGACACCAAAAGGTCTTAGACCTAAATTATTTCCATCATTTGAATTGGAGGAGGATTTGAAAAAGGAATGGGAAGAGGCACTCCTTAAATGCTCTAAGAATCTCATTGACATCCTGATAAAGCATGATAATAGACAATTGGAACATTGTTCTAACGAAATAGACAAAATTGGTGAGAAACTTAAAACTTATAAAAAATAGGAAGATTTTCAGAAAATGTATGAGAAATATAAAAATGACCTTGACAAATTTGAAAATGGACTCATGGAACGAAAGAAAAATAAGTTCCTTAGGGATAAAAAAGATTACGTTCAGAATACCATATATAAATGGAATCTCAAACCAAGAAGGCGAGATGTGGAGGGTTCAGTAAATTACAGCTCCTCTGAATTGGAGTCTTCTGAAGGGGAAGGAACCAGTAACACATCTAGAGATAAATGGCAACGTGCCCGTTTTTTAGGATTCGGTCCCAACCCCAGGGAAGGAGATCGCGGACCAGACGATCTCAGAAGACCAGACGGGGAGGCAGGAAACATCAGAAAAAAAGATGCCAGAGATTGGAAGAGATATCCGCAGAGAACGAAACGACCCTACAGGAGAATGTAATAGATGATGATTTACAAATCATTAACCTTACTAGCAAAATATTGAATCCAGTCCAATTAAAGCTTTTGTCTAGAGGTTTAAGCTTCTCACCAGTACATGAAATAGATCGATTTGATGTCCAAAAAGACCTATGTCTATATGCCAGGAAATTACTGTTAAAAAAATTCTACAGCAATAGGGAAAGAGAGCAAGAACATACACCCAATACAGATCAGGAAATCGTATCTGCCCTTAGTGAGGAAGAAAGACAAGCCTTAGTCATGTTGGGAGAATTGGCATAGAATTCCCAAGCGACACAAGATGTGAATCCCCCTACTGTAAGACCTATCTTGAAGAAGAAATCTTCATTCTTTCCTAATTCACAGATCTGTCCTCAATTAAAGGTATTTTTAGACCTGGTGTCTCAAGAACTGTATCAGATCTTTAACCAAAGACGGATGAATAAGAACAACAATATCAGTAAAGAAGAACAAAGAGCTTTGGAAGAAATGATGGGTTGGGATGATGTAATCATAAAACCCTCAGATAAAGGGGGCAATGTTGTCCTGTGGAGCAAGGAAGCGTATCTTATAGAGGCATACAAACAGTTATCGGATGTCTCCACATATAAGAAGCTCATCTTTAACCACACTGCCAATTTTCTCAAACAATATAATATCCTCATTCTTAATGCCCTGAAAGATGGGATTATTACCAAAATGGAAGCAGAATTTTTGGATGTGAAAGACCCCAAGACACCCACCTTCTATATGTTACCAAAGGTGCACAAACACAGAGATTCCCCACCAGGATGACCCATAATATCTGGGATTGAAAGCTTAACTGAAAAAGCTAGTATATTTGTAGATGAGAACTTCAGACACTTTGTCCTAGAATTGCCCTAGAAATACCTATATCCTATCCAAGAAACGTATATTCGAACATGCAAGCCCCATTAAGAATGCCCAGCGAGATCATGTAAATATGAAACAACTTACAAGTGTCGCTAGGCACTTCAGGAGAGAACATGGAAGTGATCCCACCAAGATGAAAGTCTTTGGACTTGAAAAAGTGGAAATGGGCATAAGAGGTGGCAATATCACCAAAGAGCTCCTGAAAAGGGAGTCTATACAGATGTTTCTACTCAATAGTCTGATACCCTCAGGACTGAATGAGTAAATACAGTATTCAGCCTTCCTGTAAAAGGATGGGGATGTCCTGAAATTCATCAAAAAGTATGGAATATTGATTATTCCATTCCTTTTCAAATGAATAGGTAAATGGGTAGTAATAACAAAATGACCTTTTTATTACTCGTTTATACTTACCTGAGGAAATGGTTATCCGTACGCAGACCAATATGTAGTGTCAAACAGTATGTAATACTGAGTATATTGTCCCTTCCTAAATGAATAGGTAAACAAGTAGTAATAACAAAAGGACCTCTATACACGTCATTTATACTTACTTGGGGAAATTGCTTCCACACGAAGACTAGTAGGTGTACATCTAATGCATATATTTGAAATTTATGCACGTATTTGTGGTTTATATTCTTTAAATATATACGTATTTGAATGGTAGTTATCTATCCATAGGTTATATCCATTTATCTGGAGTTTACCTCCAGAATGTAACGGACAATGATATGGACCTATCTGAGATCTCTAAAAAAAACTGGAACTATTGAAAATAGAAATGAAATATTGTATATTTAAATCAATGTTTCTACTTATTGAATGTAAATCAACATACCCAATAAATACATACATATATTACATAATAGTAATTAGGAGTGAACATCACCAGTGAAGGAATAATTAGATTATATGGATATGGAGATTATTATATGGGCACCTTATTATAGATCATGGGGTAATAGGAAACATTAGTTCATATGCAACCATATAACAATAATAGGTTTATAATTATAACTGGCATTCATAAGCAAAATGTGAGTGATTGGACACACTTATTCACATATAGCCATATAATAATTACATTTATATGGTCTTACAAGTTCATTGGAGCAATTTACTAAACACAGTTATAGTCACATTCACACTATATTTCAGCAGATATTATAAATCATGCTGTATGACCACAGGCATTTATTTTATTTTTAATACCACTATTTACTTTTTAGGTTATAGTAATAAATACAAGCACAACACAGGTTGGTTATTCACTTAATTTATTAGCAACAAATTATTTGCATATATTGTCAACTCCCTTTTTTCTTTTAAGCGCACATTTTTATTTAGTTTTATAGTTTATTTAATACTCACATTTGATTATTATCTGATTATTCATTATAATCAATTTTCAAAATATAATCAGAAATATGCGATTACAATGTATCCCTCAAATCCCCTTATATCTAACTATCTAAAAATAAGAACATCAAATCCCATATGGATAGGTATATTATATGTATATATTATAGACATTTATTATTATTACAATTAAATACAAAACAAGACACAGTATCACAATACTGAATACTTATTGTAATACTCAGAAACTGGATTTATCATCCATACTAGACTGCCTGCCAGGACTGATTAGTCATTCATCAGGTTCCAGGGCATCCCGATCTGCCCAGGAACAAGTCAGCTTTATTATTAGGAGGTGGGGAACGAATGAGTGCTGCGGGTGGCTACAACTAGCGGCTATTGCCGAGCCGCCTAGCAACCATAATCAGTGAAGCAGGAGAGACACGCTTCAGCCGTTTGCAATTAGCGGCCGCCGCTCACATACTCACTTGACATAACGGACGGGGATTTGAATTCCCTGTCTGTTAAAACGGATTGGTTCATCCAGTAGTGCTCTCCTAGGATTGGTCACTAACCAGAATAAATATGCTTCCTGAGGCGGGCGCTCAGTACTATAAGCCCTGACGAAGCTTATTAAGTGAAATGCGCATCAGCTTTTGCTGTGCGCTGTCAGTACTGTAATTATCATGTACAGGTTGAGTATCCCTTATCCAAAATGCTTGGGACCAGAGTTATTTTGGATATCGGATTTTTCCGTATTTTGGAATAATTGCATACCATAATGAGATATCATGGTGATGTTACCTAAATCTAAGCACAGAATGCATTTATGTTACATATACACCTTATACACACAGCCTGAAGGTAATTTTAGCCAATATTTTTTATAACTTTGTGCATTAAACAAAGTGTGTCTACATTCACACAATTCATTTATGTTTCATATACACCTTATACACACAGCCTAAAGGTCATTTAATACAATATTTTTAATAACTTTGTGTATTAAACAAAGTTTGTGTACATTGAGCCATAAAAAAACAAAGGTTTCACTATCTCACTCTCACTCAAAAAAGTCCGTATTTCGGAATATTCCATATTTCGGAATATTTGGATATGGGATACTCAACCTGTATCAGTAGCCTGTGTAAATGAGATTATTAGCAAGGGTTACCTTTTAGATTAAATTGTGTATGCTGGCACTGCACATACGAGACAGGAGGGTCTCTTCTCGTGCAAGCTACCTGTGAGATATCATATATATGAGAGGCACACAGTTTATAATGATTATCTTATGAGAAAGGAAAAGCTATATTAGGCTGTGAACGAACTTAGCTTGTTTCCAAGAGACTTTACTATGCTGCTTGGCAATATTAGCCAGATATTTTGACAGCAATGGAGGTTTGAATGGTTACATCCATATGTGAGAGATCTCAAGAAACCACCAACACTCTTGAATATTTAGGCATGATCTATTATCAGCTTGTATCACTGGAATGATAACAAACAGTGATTTGTGGCCTTATTCAGTTATATGTGTTAGGATTAGCTGTTTATTTTAGACAGCATTACTTGCAATAGCCTCACAAAGCACCTATAAATTCTAAATTTTTTCTCTATATAATCTAATGAATAGGTGCCTAAATAGATTCATTTGCGAGCCAGTATACTGTGTAAGTCTCATTTAGTATATTGATATATTAACAGGTTATCAATTAAACAACAATCTGCCAGCCTGTAATTGTATACCGGTATAATTAGCGGTAATAATAACCTCATGTGTATAACAGACAAATTATTATCCGGATACTTGCAGTATTTTTCTGAATATTCTCTTTATTTCACTATACAGCAACAAATATTGCATTGTGATATATAAAATTGAGAATTTATCAGAAATATCATAACACTGATATATTTCGTAACCCTATCTAAAACACAACTGGCTAGAAATGGTCAGGGGTGATCTTAATAAACTAAAGTAACTAAATAATTTAAAACTTATTGAATCACAGGTGTTAATTGATCCAAGACAGCGTACTAGCACTTTCTTTTAAATATATCTTTACACACACAAATTATATTTGTTTTTCCTTACACGTTATTCTGTCTCTGTTGTTTTATTATTTCACTTAGTTGTCCCCTTTAAACTACAGGGGACATATAATACATCACATGTGGTAATAATAAAGACATTTACATCACATGTGGGTATTGAGAATCTTTTTCATAATCAATATTATTACTCATAAAATATTTGAATAAATTATATTTTTAATCAACATAAAATTATGGGAATGAGTGCTGCTATCAGAAGTTGATCTGCTTTTCCTCCCCTTTTCTTTTCTAATCTGTATATTTAGATTAACAAGCAGCACCACTGTAATAAAATTGTGTTGAAATATTTGTTTGG
>NC_086447.1:610699097-610732445 GCF_028390025.1 Pseudophryne corroboree
TAGAATCTTAAATATCATCCCTCCAATTAGATAACACCCATTTTCATCACAGAAATGTTCTGTTGCTCCCAACAGCATTCTATTTTTCTAAGGTGTTACTCTGAGCATATAGTTTTATACTAATCATATGCTTAATCAGAGAGGATATTCAATAGTGTAATTTAAAGCATACCTGTCTCATAAATTGAGACTTCAGGATTTGTGCTAATATATTCTAACATCAAGGTCATTCATAAATGTTGCAGAGAAAAGATATAGATTTTAGCATACTTATTTTTGTGAAGCAAGCATAAACAATCCTTATTGATCCAACAATCACAGCCGCAGGTGTTTTAATAGGCAATGCTACCACATATCGTACATAAACCATACACCTTACGTCACGCTGTTTTTTTGAAATATTGGATCGGTATAAAGGTTATAGCTTGTAGCTTCACATGAGATAGTTAATGCATACGACCTGTACCAGGGGGCAGCCCGCCATGCGCACTGGCAGGGCGCCCAGAACACTCCTTCCTCTAACGTACGTTTCGCCCGTGGCTTGTTCACAGAGGGGGAACAGCTTCTACGTATTGTCAGTCCAAATTCTTTATAAGCCGTCAACCACTCCCCCGGAGGCGGACGCAATCAGTGACGTCCTCTATTCTCTGGGGAATCGTTCTCGCTCTGATATCATAAGTAGTAACCATTTAGTTACAACTTAACTCATTACTAGTTTTTATTGCTACTGATCATATTGATCACATATTAACTGCACTAGTATCTATCTGAGCATATGTTAAAACAGCAGATCACAGCGACATACTCCGAGGTAGTAGAACTACTAACATCTGGTGTCTGCATTAGATCTACACTGTTCACAGCCTTGACGGCAGTCAATCAGGATCTCCCTGCTTCATCCCAATTGACTGTCAGCTGGCATAATTATTAACGGCCGTATGTTGGCTACAACAATGTGTGCTTCATCATGTGGTAATTAGTTATATTTATGAAATCCCAAAGGCACAGGGACTCCTGGTTATACACGTCAGATGTTCAATTAATCCAGAATTGCACTTATCTTTGCTACAGTCTACCCTGGAAATAAATGTACTTTACACATAATTGCCGCTAATCATTATAAAGCTTATTGCAGATATTTCATTTTCCAAAAAGAAAGGACATGTTTAAAAGGACGGAATGTTATATATAAAATTTATATTTTAAGAAGAGAAATGAGACCTCGTACTGATGATTACATATCTTTGACCAATGCAGCAACCGCAGCACCATAAAAAGGACACAGTATAACTGACTATTGATAGTATATGGAGAACATTTGAAACATGAATAAAGAAAATAAATTAAATAATATTGAAGAAATCTAATAAGTGATGTTTCTCTTTTGACTTCTTTCATATTATTGAGAGTAAATATAAGACGGCCAGTATTTGCAATTCTATAGAAAGAGTTAGCTTTTTATTCCAGTATGTTCCTTAGCTGTATGCGTATGAGCTTTACAGCGGGAATCTATTAAAATTCCTTATATGGGTTATCATAATATAGCGATTGCTTTCAATTTTCCATAATCGTTCTTTGTTTTGCATATATTTGTTCCCTGTTCAACATATAATAGGGTTCCACTCTGATTTTGGAAAAGAAACACATGGCACTTTCTTCCATATGTTGTCGTTTCTATATTATTATATTCTTATCTAAGCTTAAATTATTGTTCAAACTTCTATGTTGATGTTCTAACTATTAATTGTGATGTAATTCGTGGACACATGTACCAATCTGTAAGTGAAAAAAAAATTTGTCAATGAAAAAATTGTTTTCATTTATTTGTGTATTAATGATTTTATATTTTTCTTATTTTTTATTTTTTATTGTTATTTTTGTTATTTTCTGCTTTTAATTATAGTGAATTGCATCCCTTATATCAATGTGCGGTATCTATATAATAATGTGATTACTATAACTAACACCTCCTTATTATAATCTGTGTATAATACTTGGGTGTTCCCAAGTAATAGTGCCAGTGAATAAATGAAAAAGAATAATTGAACTTGATAATACTCTGGTTATAAATATGATTGTAAATATAGTTATAGTGTAAGTGAAATAAAATATAGAATGAAACGAATAAATCCATAAATACACATACCGCTGATCAAATGTGTTCTACATGAGGAACATATGTGTGCATATGTATGTATGTATGTATGTATGTATGCACATATAGACACATTCTATATGCCCTCCTAAAATTAGTAAAAAATGTGTAATCCTCTATATTATATATAGAGGCCCCATTAATTATCTTATCAATAGATTGAATTAAAAAAAGAGGGATAATTGTATGCACTACACAGGTTGATGTGCATATTATTAGATGATTTTTATATATTCTCAAAGATTCGAGGCATAACTGTTGAATTCATTAAGACCTCTTGGTGTAACCGTGTTGAGGAGAAAGATCCACTCAGTTTCTTTTCTGAGTAAGATGTTATTCAGATCTCCCTTCCTAATGTTTAATTTGACATGTTCTAATCAAAATGCTTTCAGACAACGTGGATCACCATTGTGATTTAGCAGGAAGTGTTTAGCCACCGATGTTATTTTCCTCAGCTTTTTCATTTCGCTCTTAGCGTTCCGAATATTGGTGGCATGTTCCAAAATCCGTACTCTCATAGTCCTTGAGGTCATGCCTACATATCTGAGGCCGCAAGGGCATTGAAGGCAGTAAATCACTCCGGTTGTCTTACAGTTTATATAGTCCTGTATCTTGATTTCTTTTTCGAACTTAGTGACTATTTTATTAGTTTTAATTATGTATTGGCAGGCCGTGCAATTGCCACACGGGTAAGTGCCTTTGAGTATTGGTTGTTTATGGTGTGCTCTTTGGAAGTGGCTACTGACCAATGTATCTTTGAGATTGGTACTTCTTCGCCAACTCATAGAGACTTCTGTACCTAGACTTTTGCTCAAGTCTTGATCTACTTTCAATATTGGTAGATGTCTATTAAGAATGGTTTTAACTTGTCTCCATTCCTGACAATATTTACCTATAAACCGAATCTCTTCTGATTTATTGGTTTCTTTATGTGCTGGGAAGATCAGATTGTCTCTTTCGATCTTCAGGGCATGATGTTTAGCCCTTTTAATAAGTCGTCCGCTGTAGCCCCTGTTTTTTAACCTAGTGGTCAAATCTTTACTTTGTTGTAAGAAGATTTTCCTGTCAGAACAGTTCCTTCTTAGGCGCAAAAACTCGCCCTTTGGGATATTGGAGACTGTAGGTGGAAAATGACAGCTGGATTCATGCAACAGACTATTAGTGGCTGTCTTTTTGCGGAAAAGATCCGTGGTGAGTTCACCATCCTCACCCCTGTAGATCAGCAAATCTAGAAATGCAACTTTGTCATGACTGTATTCACATGTGAGTCTAAGATTCAGGGCATTGGTGTTAAGGAGGCTTATAAAATTCTGGAGCTGTTGTTCACTACCATCCCATATCATTAGTATATCGTCGATATAGCGTAACCATTGTGTTATATGTATGGTGTGTTGTTCCATTTGTTCACAGAAGACGGTTAAGGCCTCCCACCAGCCTAAGAACAAATTGGCATACGTAGGGGCACAGGCCGCCCCCATCGCTGTGCCCCTAACCTGCAGAAAGTATTTGTTGTCAAACACAAAATAGTTTCTGCATAATACAAACTCTAGGAGTTCCATGATAAATGCATTAAAATCATTTGATCCTTCCATGCTAAGGAAATGTTATACCGCCCTGAGACCTTCTGAATGTCTAATCGAAGTATATAAGGATTCCACATCCAAGGATACAAGGAGCTGATGACTTTCCAGTTTAACCCCTTGGATCTTTTTAAGGACATCTGTGGTGTCACGTATATAAGACGGCAGACTTAGTACGTGTTTCCTAAGATGTACATCAACGAAAGTACTTGCCTTCTCAGTTAGGCTGCCTATGCCTGAGACTATTGGTCTCCCCGGGGGCACCTCAGCATTATGCACTTTGGGAAGTGCATAGAAAGTCGGAATCCTAGGGTTCTTGACATCCAGAAACTCCATTTCTGGTTTGGTAATGGTTCCTCTCTGATAGTAACCAGAAACCAATTTGTTATATGCTGTAAGAAAAACCTCAGTGGGATCTGCAGTAAGAGGTTTATAGCAGGAAGAGTCCCCCAGCTGTCTCATTACTTCAGTCATATACATATCACTGGGCCATAGCACTACGTTACCCCCCTTATCGGAGGGTTTAATAATTACTTGGTCCCAGGTTTGCATTTCTACCCAAGCTCCTTTTTCCTCCTTGGATATATTACTCTGAGTTCGATATTTGCACTTACTCAGTTCATCAAAATCCCTAGCTACCAAATCAAGGAAGGTTTGCACTGGTGGACATGTATTACTTTGAGGAAAAAATATTGATTTGGGTTTACAGATTGGTCTGTGAGTATCAGTCCAAAAGGTTTGTATCTCGCCCGTGTTTTCTAGGAGATCTTCTAAATTATGTAAGGCTTCTCTGTCTGACTGAGTTAGTGATGTTGTTGCTGGTGTGGGGGATACTGATGCCATAAGAGAGAGTTCTGCTTCCTTCTTTATGCGTTCTTGATTCGCAAAGAATTTTTTATGGAGTAGCTTCCTTCCATACAATTGCAAGTCCTTCTCCCATTCAAATCTATAAAAGTGTGAGGTTGGTGAGAATGATAGGCCTTTCTTTAATAGACTCTCTTGAGTAGTGGACAGCTCTATATCTGACAAATTGATAATCCTCAGCTCATCCAATCTGACATCTGTATCTAGATTCTCTGTCTGTTCCGTACGGACTGCCTCTGCGGTTGTGATGTGTCCCATGTCTGTCGTCCCCTTCCTTGTCCTTTTCCCCTTCCTTGTTTTCCTCCTCTTTGGTACCCTCTCCTGGTACCCTGATTCTGTTCTAAAAAATTAACAGATGAGGAAGATGTATAATTTGTGGATGAGTTGGGGGAAATATCACCTCGCAAGGAAGTTGATGGTGAATTTCTATTGTATACGTGGGATCCATTTTCTTCGTCCACCTCCGACAAATCTGTGTCTGAGGAAGAGTAATGATAATCCCTCTGGGCACCAATCTTATTTTTTATGTTACGTTTCCATTTGAATATATTACCTGAGGCAAAATCTTTTTTGTCCCGTACGAATTTTACTCGTTTCCGTTCGATAATCTCCTTTTCATAAGTTTCTAGGTCCTTTTTGTTTTTTTCAAAACACTTTTGAAATTGATGATCCTGTTCCCAATCCTGTAGTTTTTTGCCCAATGTATCAATTTCTTTCTCACATCCTTCTAGTACAAGTAAATTGTGTTTAATGAGAATGGTAATTAAATCTTGTGAGCATTTTAATAACGTGGTTTCCCACTCTTTCTGAAGGTTATCTGTAATGAGCTCAAAGTTTGGGAACACCTTGGGTCTCAGTCCCCTTGGTGATATTTTTTGCCTTTGATAGTTTTCAAGGGTGGTGAGATCCCAATTCGTACGCAGCTGTTTCTGCAAATTAAACTTAAGTTTTTTGAAGTCTTCTTCCCAATTTGTATTGGGTATGGAGTCAGTAAGCTCCTCAGGAAATATGCTACTCAGATCTTCTTGTGTCTTATGTTTACTAATCAGTTCGTTCTTTAAACTGAAATTGGACATGACAAGGATTTGTAAAGCTCCCTATTTATCAAATGATATTAAATGATCCACATGGCGCTATATAGCTGTAAGTTATGCTAATGTCCTATTCTCTATTATGTGTATTATATGTCCTATGTGACGTGCTGGTCAGCAAGAATTTGAGATACACTCGATATTTTATTGTAGAAAAAAGAGAGAAATAGCTGACCGCACAGTCTTAGGGACAATGATATTATCAATATCAAAAGAGGAAGGACAATAAGAAAAATATTCAATGATACCCTAAACCCAAATTTCTATATCGTACACTCATGTGTCTGTGTTTTAATTGAAACAGATGGGGGGTGCTCCCTGAGAGTTAAATTCAACTTTTATACAAAACTATACCAAGAGAGGTAGACAAGAACTCTCCTATAGTGGGGCACTCAGTTGGTATTAAAATCTATGTGCTACACCATTGGATCAAAAATAGGGAGAGAAGTATAAGAGAAAGATAGAGAAAGATAGAATTAGAGACACATTCTACTAAGACTTAACTTTTATTAAATCAGTATTAAAACGTAATTTAGAGATTACACTCTCTTGTTCTAAAAAGGCGAAATATAGACACACTACATACACTACAACATGTAACAAAATAAAAAGTACAGGTATTTTATAAACTCCTACGGGCCTCAGCCCACTCAATTTATTGAAAAATTGTATTATTGAATGACCCTGTTAGTAAGTTAGTCAAGACCTATGGGGCATTTTTCTTGGTTCTGCTGCCTCGTATGTGCTATTGCATTATATACGTAGGTGAGAGACCTTTACTTGTGCCAGTCTTTAGAGTCACAGACAGTGCCAGAGCTTTGATGGAGAGTGTATCATTCGCTTCTACTTTTGGCTGATAACCATAAAGTCAGTGCAGCCAATGAGAGGGCTACTCACACTTCACCTGCTCTGGTGTTTGAAAAAAATTTCAGAGTATACAAGAAGAGAAGAGACATGACTATATCGCAGGTTTCGTGGTTCTGCTGCCATGCATGTGATAAGACATTATATGCATGGTGAGAGACCATTACTATTGCTAGTCATTGGAAACAAAGATACAGCCAATCAGTATGCAATGTGTCCCATTCGCCTTGTATACTGGCTGATGATACTATGATCAGTGCAACCAGTTTGTGGGTTACTGACACTTTGCTACTGTGGTGCTGAAAAATATAAGTATGAATTTTGTCTATTATAGTTTAAAGCATATTAACACCAGAGTTCATCATATATGTATCACTGAGCAGATAATATTCTCCCAGCAACTACCATCTGTGTTTTTCTCAAATTATATATGCTAAGGACAAATGGTTCATAAATATTCTTACTTCAAAATAGGGCTTTTTCTACCCTGTTCACTTTAATTGCTCATTCCTCTTATTCTGTGACTACCATAGAATCTTAAATATCATCCCTCCAATTAGATAACACCCATTTTCATCACAGAAATGTTCTGTTGCTCCCAACAGCATTCTATTTTTCTAAGGTGTTACTCTGAGCATATAGTTTTATACTAATCATATGCTTAATCAGAGAGGATATTCAATAGTGTAATTTAAAGCATACCTGTCTCATAAATTGAGACTTCAGGATTTGTGCTAATATATTCTAACATCAAGGTCATTCATAAATGTTGCAGAGAAAAGATATAGATTTTAGCATACTTATTTTTGTGAAGCAAGCATAAACAATCCTTATTGATCCAACAATCACAGCCGCAGGTGTTTTAATAGGCAATTTTACCACATATCGTACATAAACCATACACCTTACGTCACGCTGTTTTTTTGAAATATTGGATCGGTATAAAGGTTATAGCTAGTAGCTTCACATGAGATAGTTAATGCATACGACCTGTACCAGGGGGCAGCCCGCCGTGCGCACTGGCAGGGCGCCCTGAACACTCCTTCCTCTAACGTACGTTTCGCCCGTGGCTTGTTCACAGAGGGGGAACAGCTTCTACGTATTGTCAGTCCAAATTCCTTATAAGCCGTCAACCACTCCCCCGGAGGCGGACGCAATCAGTGACGTCCTCTATTCTCTGGGGAATCGTTCTCGCTCGGATATCATAAGTAGTAACCATTTAGTTACAACTTAACTCATTA
Organism: Pseudophryne corroboree; assembly: GCF_028390025.1. Lineage (NCBI taxonomy): Eukaryota > Metazoa > Chordata > Amphibia > Anura > Myobatrachidae > Pseudophryne > Pseudophryne corroboree. The sequence continues at coordinate 610,706,893 of NC_086447.1, forward strand.
CTAGTTTTTATTGCTACTGATCATATTGATCACATATTAACTGCACTAGTATCTATCTGAGCATATGTTAAAACAGCAGATCACAGCGACATACGCCGAGGTAGTAGAACTACTAACATCTGGTGTCTGCATTAGATCTACACTGTTCACAGCCTTGACGGCAGTCAATCAGGATCTCCCTGCTTCATCCCAATTGACTGTCAGCTGGCATAATTATTAACGGCCGTATGTTGGCTACAGCAATGTGTGCTTCATCATGTGGTAATTAGTTATATTTATGAAATCCCAAAGGCACAGGGACTCCTGGTTATACACGTCAGATGTTCAATTAATCCAGAATTGCAGTTATCTTTGCTACAGTCTACCCTGGAAATAAATGTACTTTACACATAATTGCCGCTAATCATTATAAAGCTTATTGCAGATATTTCATTTTCCAAAAAGAAAGGACATGTTTAAAAGGACGGAATGTTATATATAAAATTTATATTTTAAGAAGAGAAATGAGACCTCGTACTGATGATTACATATCTTTGACCAATGCAGCAACCGCAGCACCATAAAAAGGACACAGTATAACTGACTATTGATAGTATATGGAGAACATTTGAAACATGAATAAAGAAAATAAATTAAATAATATTGAAGAAATCTAATAAGTGATGTTTCTCTTTTGACTTCTTTCATATTATTGAGAGTAAATATAAGACGGCCAGTATTTGCAATTCTATAGAAAGAGTTAGCTTTTTATTCCAGTATGTTCCTTAGCTGTATGCGTATGAGCTTTACAGCGGGAATCTATTAAAATTCCTTATATGGGTTATCATAATATAGCGATTGCTTTCAATTTTCTATAATCGTTCTTTGTTTTGCATATATTTGTTCCCTGTTCAACATATAATAGGGTTCCACTCTGATTTTGGAAAAGAAACACATGGCACTTTCTTCCATATGTTGTCGTTTCTATATTATTATATTCTTATCTAAGCTTAAATTATTGTTCAAACTTCTATGTTGATGTTCTAACTATTAATTGTGATGTAATTCGTGGACACCTGTACCAATCTGTAAGTGAAAATTTTTTTTGTCAATGAAAAAATTGTTTTCATTTATTTGTGTATTAATGATTTTATATTTTTCTTATTTTTTATTTTTTATTGTTATTTTTGTTATTTTCTGCTTTTAATTATAGTGAATTGCATCCCTTATATCAATGTGCGGTATCTATATAATAATGTGATTACTATAACTAACACCTCCTTATTATAATCTGTGTATAATACTTGGGTGTTCCCAAGTAATAGTGCCAGTGAATAAATGAAAAAGAATAATTGAACTTGATAATACTCTGGTTATAAATATGATTGTAAATATAGTTATAGTGTAAGTGAAATAAAATATAGAATGAAACGAATAAATCCATAAATACACATACCGCTGATCAAATGTGTTCTACATGAGGAACATATGTGTGCATATGTATGTATGCACATATAGACACATTCTATATGCCCTCCTAAAATTAGTAAAAATGTGTAATCCTCTATATTATATATAGAGGCCCCATTAATTATCTTATCAATAGATTGAATTAAAAAAAGAGGGTTAATTGTATGCACTACACAGGTTGATGTGCATATTATTAGATGATTTTTATATATTCTCAAAGATTCGAGGCATAACTGTTGAATTCATTAAGACCTCTTGGTGTAACCGTGTTGAGGAGAAAGATCCACTCAGTTTCTTTTCTGAGTAAGATGTTATTCAGATCTCCCTTCCTAATGTTTAATTTGACATGTTCTAATCAAAATGCTTTCAGACAACGTGGATCACCATTGTGATTTAGCAGGAAGTGTTTAGCCACCGATGTTATTTTCCTCAGCTTTTTCATTTCGCTCTTAGCGTTCCGAATATTGGTGGCATGTTCCAAAATCCGTACTCTCATAGTCCTTGAGGTCATGCCTACATATCTGAGGCCGCAAGGGCATTGAAGGCAGTAAATCACTCCGGTAGTCTTACAGTTTATATAGTCCTGTATCTTGATTTCTTTTTCGAACTTAGTGACTATTTTATTAGTTTTAATTATGTATTGGCAGGCCGTGCAATTGCCACACGGGTAAGTGCCTTTGAGTATTGGTTGTTTATGGTGTGCTCTTTGGAAGTGGCTACTGACCAATGTATCTTTGAGATTGGTACTTCTTCGCCAACTCATAGAGACTTCTGTACCTAGACTTTTGCTCAAGTCTTGATCTACTTTCAATATTGGTAGATGTCTATTAAGAATGGTTTTAACTTGTCTCCATTCCTGACAATATTTACCTATAAACCGAATCTCTTCTGATTTATTGGTTTCTTTATGTGCTGGGAAGATCAGATTGTCTCTTTAGATCTTCAGGGCATGATGTTTAGCCCTTTTAATAAGTCGTCCGCTGTAGCCCCTGTTTTTTAACCTAGTGGTCAAATCTTTACTTTGTTGTAAGAAGATTTTCCTGTCAGAACAGTTCCTTCTTAGGCGCAAAAACTCGCCCTTTGGGATATTGGAGACTGTAGGTGGAAAATGACAGCTGGATTCATGCAACAGACTATTAGTGGCTGTCTTTTTGCGGAAAAGATCCGTGGTGAGTTCACCATCCTCACCCCTGTAGATCAGCAAATCTAGAAATGCAACTTTGTCATGACTGTATTCACATGTGAGTCTTAGATTCAGGGCATTGGTGTTAAGGAGGCTTATAAAATCCTGGAGCTGTTGTTCACTACCATCCCATATCATTAGTATATCGTCGATATAGCGTAACCATTGTGTTATATGTATGGTGTGTTGTTCCATTTGTTCGGTTAAGGCCTCCCACCAGCCTAAGAACAAATTGGCATACGTAGGGGCACAGGCCGCCCCCATCGCTGTGCCCCTAACCTGCAGAAAGTATTTGTTGTCAAACACAAAATAGTTTCTGCATAATACAAACTCTAGGAGTTCCATGATAAATGCATTAAAATCATTTGATCCTTCCATGCTAAGGAAATGTTATACCGCCCTGAGACCTTCTGAATGTCTAATCGAAGTATATAAGGATTCCACATCCAAGGATACAAGGAGCTGATGACTTTCCAGTTTAACCCCTTGGATCTTTTTAAGGACATCTGTGGTGTCACGTATATAAGACGGCAGACTTAGTACGTGTTTCCTAAGATGTACATCAACGAAAGTACTTGCCTTCTCAGTTAGGCTGCCTATGCCTGAGACTATTGGTCTCCCCGGGGGCACCTCAGCATTATGCACTTTGGGAAGTGCATAGAAAGTCGGAATCCTAGGGTTCTTGACATCCAGAAACTCCATTTCTGGTTTGGTAATGGTTCCTCTCTGATAGTAACCAGAAACCAATTTGTTATATGCTGTAAGAAAAACCTCAGTGGGATCTGCAGTAAGAGGTTTATAGCAGGAAGAGTCCCCCAGCTGTCTCATTACTTCAGTCATATACATATCACTGGGCCATAGCACTACGTTACCCCCCTTATCGGAGGGTTTAATAATTACTTGGTCCCAAGTTTGCATTTCTACCCAAGCTCCTTTTTCCTCCTTGGATATATTACTCTGAGTTCGATATTTGCACTTACTCAGTTCTTCAAAATCCCTAGCTACCAAATCAAGGAAGGTTTGCACTGGTGGACATGTATTACTTTGAGGAAAAAATATTGATTTGGGTTTACAGATTGGTCTGTGAGTATCAGTCCAAAAGGTTTGTATCTCGCCCGTGTTTTCTAGGAGATCTTCTAAATTATGTAAGGCTTCTCTGTCTGACTGAGTTAGTGATGTTGTTGCTGGTGTGGGGGATACTGATGCCATAAGAGAGAGTTCTGCTTCCTTCTTTATGCGTTCTTGATTCGCAAAGAATTTTTTATGGAGTAGCTTCCTTCCATACAATTGCAAGTCCTTCTCCCATTCAAATCTATCAAAGTGTGAGGTTGGTGAGAATGATAGGCCTTTCTTTAATAGATTCTATTGAGTAGTGGACAGCTCTATATCTGACAAATTGATAATCCTCAGCTCATCCAATCTGACATCTGTATCTAGATTCTCTGTCTGTTCCGTACGGACTGCCTCTGCGGTTGTGATGTGTCCCATGTCTGTCGTCCCCTTCCTTGTCCTTTTCCCCTTCCTTGTTTTCCTCCTCTTTGGTACCCTCTCCTGGTACCCTGATTCTGTTCTAAAAAATTAACAGATGAGGAAGATGTATAATTTGTGGATGAGTTGGGGGAAATATCACCTCGCAAGGAAGTTGATGGTGAATTTCTATTGTATACGTGGGATCCAATTTCTTCGTCCACCTCCGACAAATCTGTGTCTGAGGAAGAGTAATGATAATCCCTCTGGGCACCAATCTTATTTTTTATGTTACGTTTCCATTTGAATATATTACCTGAGGCAAAATCTTTTTTGTCCCGTACGAATTTTACTCGTTTCCGTTCGATAATCTCCTTTTCATAAGTTTCTAGGTCCTTTTTGTTTTTTTCAAAACACTTTTGAAATTGATGATCCTGTTCCCAATCCTGTAGTTTTTTGCCCAATGTATCAATTTCTTTCTCACATCCTTCTAGTACAAGTAAATTGTGTTTAATGAGAATGGTAATTAAATCTTGTGAGCATTTTAATAACGTGGTTTCCCACTCTTTCTGAAGGTTATCTGTAATGAGCTCAAAGTTTGGGAACACCTTGGGTCTCAGTCCCCTTGGTGATATTTTTTGCCTTTGATAGTTTTCAAGGGTGGTGAGATCCCAATTCGTACGCAGCTGTTTCTGCAAATTAAACTTAAGTTTTTTGAAGTCTTCTTCCCAATTTGTATTGGGTATGGAGTCAGTAAGCTCCTCAGGAAATATGCTACTCAGATCTTCTTGTGTCTTACGTTTACTAATCAGTTCGTTCTTTAAACTGAAATTGGACATGACAAGGATTTGTAAAGCTCCCTATTTATCAAATGATATTAAATGATCCACATGGCGCTATATAGCTGTAAGTTATGCTAATGTCCTATTCTCTATTATGTGTATTATATGTCCTATGTGACGTGCTGGTCAGCAAGAATTCGAGATACACTCGATATTATATTGTAGAAAAAAGAGAGAAATAGCTGACCGCACAGTCTTAGGGACAATGATATTATCAATATCAAAAGAGGAAGGACAATAAGAAAAATATTCAATGATACCCTAACCCCAAATTTCTATATCGTACACTCATGTGTCTGTGTTTTAATTGAAACAGATGGGGGGTGCTCCCTCAGAGTTAAATTCAACTTTTATACAAAACTATACCAAGAGAGGTAGACAAGAACTCTCCTATAGTGGGGCACCCAGTTGGTATTTAAATCTACGTGCTACACCATTGGATCAAAAATAGGGAGAGAAGTATAAGAGAAAGATAGAGAAAGATAGAATTAGAGACACATTCTGCTAAGACTTAACTTTTATTAAATCAGTATTAAAACGTAATTTAGAGATTACACTCTCTTGTTCTAAAAAGGCGAAATATAGACACACTACATACACTACAACATGTAACAAAATAAAAAGTGCAGGTATTTTATAAACTCCTACGGGCCTCAGCCCACTCAATTTATTGAAAAATTGTATTATTGAATGACCCTGTTAGTAAGTTAGTCAAGACCTATGGGGCATTTTTCTTGGTTCTGCTGCCTCGTATGTGCTATTGCATTATATACGTAGGTGAGAGACCTTTACTTGTGCCAGTCTTTAGAGTCACAGACAGTGCCAGAGCTTTGATGGAGAATGTATCATTCGCTTCTACTTTTGGCTGATAACCATAAAGTCAGTGCAGCCAATGAGAGGGCTACTCACACTTCACCTGCTCTGGTGTTTGAAAAAAATTTCAGAGTATACAAGAAGAGAAGAGACATGACTATATCGCAGGTTTCGTGGTTCTGCTGCCATGCATGTGATAAGACATTATATGCATGGTGAGAGACCATTACTATTGCTAGTCATTGGAAACAAAGATACAGCCAATCAGTATGCAATGTGTCCCATTCGCCTTGTATACTGGCTGATGATACTATGATCAGTGCAACCAGTTTGTGGGTTACTGACACTTTGCTACTGTGGTGCTGAAAAATATAAGTATGAATTTTGTCTATTATAGTTTAAAGCATATTAACACCAGAGTTCATCATATATGTATCACTGAGCAGATAATATTCTCCCAGCAACTACCATCTGTGTTTTTCTCAAATTATATATGCTAAGGACAAATGGTTCATAAATATTCTTACTTCAAAATAGGGCTTTTTCTACCCTGTTCACTTTAATTGCTCATTCCTCTTATTCTGTGACTACCATAGAATCTTAAATATCATCCCTCCAATTAGATAACACCCATTTTCATCACAGAAATGTTCTGTTGCTCCCAACAGCATTCTATTTTTCTAAGGTGTTACTCTGAGCATATAGTTTTATACTAATCTTATGCTTAATCAGAGAGGATATTCAATAGTGTAATTTAAAGCATACCTGTCTCATAAATTGAGACTTCAGGATTTGTGCTAATATATTCTAACATCAGGGTCATTCATAAATGTTGCAGAGAAAAGATATAGATTTTAGCATACTTATTTTTGTGAAGCAAGCATAAACAATCCTTATTGATCCAACAATCACAGCCGCAGGTGTTTTAATAGTTAATTTTACCACATATCGTACATAAACCATACACCTTACGTCACGCTGTTTTTTTGAAATATTGGATCGGTATAAAGGTTATAGCTAGTAGCTTCACATGAGATAGTTAATGCATACGACCTGTACCAGGGGGCAGCCCGCCGTGCGCACTGGCAGGGCGCCCTGAACACTCCTTCCTCTAACGTACGTTTCGCCCGTGGCTTGTTCACAGAGGGGGAACAGCTTCTACGTATTGTCAGTCCAAATTCCTTATAAGCCGTCAACCACTCCCCCGGAGGCGGACGCAATCAGTGACGTCCTCTATTCTCTGGGGAATCGTTCTCGCGCGGATATCATAAGTAGTAACCATTTAGTTACAACTTAACTCATTACTAGTTTTTATTGCTACTGATCATATTGATCACATATTAACTGCACTAGTATCTATCTGAGCATATGTTAAAACAGCAGATCACAGCGACATACTCCGAGGTAGTAGAACTACTAACATCAGGTGTCTGCATTAGATCTACACTGTTCACAGCCTTGACGGCAGTCAATCAGGATCTCCCTGCTTCATCCCAATTGACTGTCAGCTGGCATAATTATTAACGGCCGTATGTTGGCTACAACGATGTGTGCTTCATCATGTGGTAATTAGTTATATTTATGAAATCCCAAAGGCACAGGGACTCCTGGTTATACACGTCAGATGTTCAATTAATCCAGAATTGCAGTTATCTTTGCTACAGTCTACCCTGGAAATAAATGTACTTTACACATAATTCCCGCTAATCATTATAAAGCTTATTGCAGATATTTCATTTTCCAAAAAGAAAGGACATGTTTAAAAGGACGGAATGTTATATATAAAATTTATATTTTAAGAAGAAAAATGAGACCTCGTACTGATGATTACATATCTTTGACCAATGCAGCAACCGCAGCACCATAAAAATGACACAGTATAACTGACTATTGATAGTATATGGAGAACATTTGAAACATGAATAAAGAAAATAAATTAAATAATATTGAAGAAATCTAATAAGTGATGTTTCTCTTTTGACTTCTTTCATATTATTGAGAGTAAATATAAGACGGCCAGTATTTGCAATTCTATAGAAAGAGTTAGCTTTTTATTCCAGTATGTTCCTTAGCTGTATGCGTATGAGCTTAACAGCGGGAATCTATTAAAATTTCTTATATGGGTTATCATAATATAGCGATTGCTTTCAATTTTCCATAATCGTTCTTTGTTTTGCATATATTTGTTCCCTGTTCAACATATAATAGGGTTCCACTCTGATTTTGGAAAAGAAACACATGGCACTTTCTTCCATATGTTATCGTTTCTATATTATTATATTCTTATCTAAGCTTAAATTATTGTTCAAACTTCTATGTTGATGTTCTAACTATTAATTGTGATGTAATTCGTGGACACCTGTACCAATCTGTAAGTGAAAAATTTTTTTGTCAATGAAAATTTTTTTTCTTTTATTTGTGTATTAATGATTTTATATTTTTCTTATTTTTTTATTTTTTATTGTTATTTTTGTTATTTTCTGCTTTTAATTATAGTGAATTGCATCCCTTATATCAATGTGCGGTATATATATAATAATGTGATTACTATAACTAACATCTCCTTATTATAATCTGTGTATAATACTTGGGTGTTCCCAAGTAATAGTGCCAGTGAATAAATGAAAAAGAATAATTGAACTTGATAATACTCTGGTTATAAATATGATTGTAAATATAGTTATAGTATAAGTGAAATAAAATATAGAATGAAACGAATAAATCCACAAATACACATACCCCTGTTTAAATGTGTTCTACATGAGGAACATATGTGTGCATATGTATGTATGCACATATAGACACATTCTATATGCCCTCCTAAAATTAGTAAAAAATGTGTAATCCTCTATATTATATATAGAGGCCCCATTAATTATCTTATCAATAGATTGAACTAAAAAAAGAGGGATAATTGTATGCACTACACAGGTTGATGTGCATATTATTAGATGATTTTTATATATTCTCAAAGATATGAGGCATAACTGTTGAATTCATTAAGACCTCTTGGTGTAACCGTGTTGAGGAGAAAGATCCACTCAGTTTCTTTTCTGAGTAAGATGTTATTCAGATCTCCCTTCCTAATGTTTAATTTGACATGTTCTAATCCAAATGCTTTCAGACAACGTGGATCACCATTGTGATTTAGCAGGAAGTGTTTAGCCACCGATGTTATTTTCCTCAGCTTTTTCATTTCGCTCTTAGCGTTCCGAATATTGGTGGCATGTTCCAAAATCCGTACTCTCATAGTCCTTGAGGTCATGCCTACATATCTGAGGCCGCAAGGGCATTGAAGGCAGTAAATCACTCCGGTAGTCTTACAGTTTATATAGTCCTGTATCTTGATTTCTTTTTCGAACTTAGTGACTATTTTATTAGTTTTAATTATGTATTGGCAGGCCGTGCAATTGCCACACGGGTAAGTGCCTTTGAGTATTGGTTGTTTATGGTGTGCTCTTTGGAAGTGGCTACTGACCAATGTATCTTTGAGATTGGTACTTCTTCGCCAACTCATAGAGACTTCTGTACCTAGACTTTTGCTCAAGTCTTGATCTACTTTCAATATTGGTAGATGTCTATTAAGAATGGTTTTAACTTGTCTCCATTCCTGACAATATTTACCTATAAACCGAATCTCTTCTGATTTATTGGTTTCTTTATGTGCTGGGAAGATCAGATTGTCTCTTTCGATCTTCAGGGCATGATGTTTAGCCCTTTTAATAAGTCGTCCGCTGTAGCCCCTGTTTTTTAACCTAGTGGTCAAATCTTTACTTTGTTGTAAGAAGATTTTCCTGTCAGAACAGTTCCTTCTTAGGCGCAAAAACTCGCCCTTTGGGATATTGGAGACTGTAGGTGGAAAATGACAGCTGGATTCATGCAACAGACTATTAGTGGCTGTCTTTTTGCGGAAAAGATCCGTGGTGAGTTCACCATCCTCACCCCTGTAGATCAGCAAATCTAGAAATGCAACTTTGTCATGACTGTATTCACATGTGAGTCTTAGATTCAGGGCATTGGTGTTAAGGAGTCTCTTACAGAGATGGGTTCTCCTGCATTTCAGTGTCCCTTTCACTTATTAATACACTTTATGTGTGAATTATAAGGTATAATACTTCAGTTATATGCTCTGTGTAGTATTGTGTTTTTTAATCAGTTTGTCATTGGTTTTATGTTAATAAATTGTGTTTTTATCAACATCATTGGTATTGTGCGCCAACCTCACACTTTGATAGATTTAAATGGGAGAAGGACTTGCAATTGTATGGAAGGAAGCTACTCCTTAAAAAATTCTTTGCGAATCAAGAACGCATAAAGAAGGAAGCAGAACTCTCTCTTATGGCATCAGTATCCCCCACACCAGCAACAACATCACTAACTCAGTCAGACAGAGAAGCCTTACATAATTTAGAAGATCTCCTAGAAAACACGGGCAAGATACAAACCTTTTGGACTGATACTCACAGACCAATCTGTAAATCCAAATCAATATTTTTTCCTCAAAGTAATACATGTCCACCAGTGCAAACCTTCCTTGATTTGGTAGCTAGGGATTTTGATGAACTGAGTAAGTGCAAATATCGAACTCAAAGTAATATATCCAAGGAGGAAAAAGGAGCTTGGGTAGAAATGCAAACCTGGGACCAAGTAATTATTAAACCCTCCGATAAGGGGGGTAACGTAGTGCTATGGCCCAGGGATATGTATATGACTGAAGTAATGAGACAGCTGGGGGACTCTTCCTGCTATAAACCTCTTACTGCAGATCCCACTGAGGTTTTTCTTACAGCATATAACAAATTGGTTTCTGGTTACTATCAGAGAGGAACCATTACCAAACCAGAAATGGAGTTTCTGGATGTCAAGAACCCTAGGATTCCGACTTTCTATGCACTTCCCAAAGTGCATAAGAATGCTGAGGTGCCCCCGGGGAGACCAATAGTCTCAGGCATAGGCAGCCTAACTGAGAAGGCAAGTACTTTCGTTGATGTACATCTTAGGAAACACGTACTAAGTCTGCCGTCTTATATACGTGACACCACAGATGTCCTTAAAAAGATCCAAGGGGTTAAACTGGAAAGTCATCAGCTCCTTGTATCCTTGGATGTGGAATCCTTATATACTTCGATTAGACATTCAGAAGGTCTCAGGGCGGTAGAACATTTCCTTAGCATGGAAGGATCAAATGATTTTAATGCATTTATCATGGAACTCCTAGAGTTTGTATTATGCAGAAACTATTTTGTGTTTGACAACAAATACTTTCTGCAGGTTAGGGGCACGGCGATGGGGGCGGCCTGTGCCCCTACGTATGCCAATTTGTTATTAGGCTGGTGGGAGGCCTTAACCGTCTTCTGTGAACAAATGGAACAACACACCATACATATAACACAATGGTTACGCTATATCGACGATATACTAATGATATGGGATGGTAGTGAACAACAGCTCCAGGATTTTATAAGCCTTCTTAACACCAATGCCCTGAATCTAAGACTCACATGTGAATACAGTCATGACAAAGTTGCATTTCTAGATTTGCTGATCTACAGGGGTGAGGATGGTGAACTCACCACGGATCTTTTCCGCAAAAAGACAGCCACTAATAGTCTGTTGCATGAATCCAGCTGTCATTTTCCACCTACAGTCTCCAATATCCCAAAGGGCGAGTTTTTGCGCCTAAGAAGGAACTGTTCTGACAGGAAAATCTTCTTACAACATAGTAAAGATTTGACCACTAGGTTAAAAAACAGGGGATACAGCGGACGACTTATTAAAAGGGCTAAACATCATGCCCTGAAGATCGAAAGAGACAATCTGATCTTCCCAGCACATAAAGAAACCAATAAATCAGAAGAGATTCGGTTTATAGGTAAATATTGTCAGGAATGGAGACAAGTTAAAACCATTCTTAATAGACATCTACCAATATTGAAAGTAGATCAAGACTTGAGCAAAAGTCTAGGTACAGAAGTCTCTATGAGTTGGCGAAGAAGTACCAATCTCAAAGATACATTGGTCAGTAGCCACTTCCAAAGAGCACACCATAAACAACCAATACTCAAAGGCACTTACCCGTGTGGCAATTGCACGGCCTGCCAATACATAATTAAAACTAATAAAATAGTCACTAAGTTCGAAAAAGAAATCAAGATACAGGACTATATAAACTGTAAGACAACCGAGTGATTTACTGCCTTCAATGCCCTTGCGGCCTCAGATATGTAGGCATGACCTCAAGGACTATGAGAGTACGGATTTTGGAACATGCCACCAATATTCGGAACGCTAAGAGCGAAATGAAAAAGCTGAGGAAAATAACATAGGTGGCTAAACACTTCCTGCTAAATCACAATGGTGATCCACGTTGTCTGAAAGCATTTGGATTAGAACATGTCAAATTAAACATTAGGAAGGGAGATCTGAATAACATCTTACTCAGAAAAGAAACTGAGTGGATCTTTCTCCTCAACACGGTTACACCAAGAGGTCTTAATGAATTCAACAGTTATGCCTCATATCTTTGAGAATATATAAAAATCATCTAATAATATGCACATCAACCTGTGTAGTGCATACAATTATCCCTCTTTTTTTAATTCAATCTATTGATAAGATAATTAATGGGGCCTCTATATATAATATAGAGGATTACACATTTTTTACTAATTTTAGGAGGGCATATAGAATGTGTCTATATGTGCATACATACATATGCACACATATGTTCCTCATGTAGAACACATTTGATCAGCGGTATGTGTATTTATGGATTTATTCATTTCATTCTATATTTTATTTCACTTACACTATAACTATATTTACAATCATATTTATAACCAGAGTATTATCAAGTTCAATTATTCTTTTTCATTTATTCACTGGCACTATTACTTGGGAACACCCAAGTATTATACACAGATTATAATAAGGAGGTGTTAGTTATAGTAATCACATTATTATATAGATACCGCACATTGATATAAGGGATGCAATTCACTATAATTAAAAGCAGAAAATAACAAAAATAACAATAAAAAATAAAAAAATAAGAAAAATATAAAATCATTAATACACAAATAAATGAAAACAATTTTTTCATTGACAATTTTTTTTTTCACTTACAGATTGGTACAGGTGTCCACGAATTACATCACAATTAATAGTTAGAACATCAACATAGAAGTTTGAACAATAATTTAAGCTTAGATAAGAATATAATAATATAGAAACGATAACATATGGAAGAAAGTGCCATGTGTTTCTTTTCCAAAATCAGAGTGGAACCCTATTATATGTTGAACAGGGAACAAATATATGCAAAACAAAGAACGATTATGGAAAATTGAAAGCAATCGCTATATTATGATAACCCATATAAGGAATTTTAATAGATTCCCGCTGTTAAGCTCATACGCATACAGCTAAGGAACATACTGGAATAAAAAGCTAACTCTTTCTATAGAATTGCAAATACTGGGCGTCTTATATTTACTCTCAATAATATGAAAGAAGTCAAAAGAGAAACATCACTTATTAGATTTCTTCAATATTATTTAATTTATTTTCTTTATTCATGTTTCAAATGTTCTCCATATACTATCAATAGTCAGTTATACTGTGTCCTTTTTATGGTGCTGCGGTTGCTGCATTGGTCAAAGATATGTAATCATCAGTACGAGGTCTCATTTCTCTTCTTAAAATATAAATTTTATATATAACATTCCGTCCTTTTAAACATGTCCTTTCTTTTTGGAAAATGAAATATCTGCAATAAGCTTTATAATGATTAGCGGCAATTATGTGTAAAGTACATTTATTTCCAGGGTAGACTGTAGCAAAGATAAGTGCAATTCTGGATTAATTGAACATCTGACGTGTATAACCAGGAGTCCCTGTGCCTTTGGGATTTCATAAATATAACTAATTACCACATGATGAAGCACACATCGTTGTAGCCAACATACGGCCGTTATTAATTATGCCAGCTGACAGTCAATTGGGATGAAGCAGGGAGATCCTGATTGACTGCCATCAAGGCTGTGAACAGTGTAGATCTAATGCCGACACCTGATGTTAGTAGTTCTACTACCTCAGAGTATGTCGCTGTGATCTGCTGTTTTAACATATGCTCAGATAGATACTAGTGCAGTTAATATGTGATCAATATGATCAGTAGCAATAAAAACTAGTAATGAGTTAAGTTGTAACTAAATGGTTACTACTTATGATATCCGAGCGAGAACGATTCCCCAGAGAATAGAGGACGTCACTGATTGAGTCCGCCTCCGGGGGAGTGGTTGACGGCTTATAAGGAATTTGGACTGACAATACGTAGAAGCTGTTCCCCCTCTGTGAACAAGCCACGGGCGAAACGTACGTTAGAGGAAGGAGTGTTCAGGGCGCCCTGCCAGTGCGCATGGCGGGCTGCCCCCTGGTACAGGTCGTATGCATTAACTATCTCATGTGAAGCTACTAGCTATAACCTTTATACCGATCCAATATTTCAAAAAAACAGCGTGACGTAAGGTGTATGGTTTATGTACGATATGTGGTAAAATTGCCTATTAAAACACCTGCGGCTGTGATTGTTGGATCAATAAGGATTGTTTATGCTTGCTTCACAAAAATAAGTATGCTAAAATCTATATTTTTTCTCCGCAACATTTATGAATGACCCTGATGTTAGAATATATTAGCACAAATCCTGAAGTCTCAATTTATGAGACAGGTATGCTTTAAATTACACAATTGAATATCCTCTCTGATTAAGCATATGATTAGTATAAAACTATATGCTCAGAGTAACACCTTAGAAAAATAGAATGCAGTTGGGAGCAACAGAACATTTCTGTGATGAAAATGGGTGTTATCTAATTGGAGGGATGATATTTAAGATTCTATGGTAGTCACAGAATAAGAGGAATGAGCAATTAAAGTGAACAGGGTACAAAAAGCCCTATTTTGAAGTAAGAATATTTATGAACCATTTGTCCTTAGCATATATAATTTGAGAAAAACACCGATGGTAGTTGCTGGGAGAATATTATCTGCTCAGTGATACATATATGATGAACTCTGGTGTTAATATGCTTTAAACTATAATAGACAAAATTCATACTTATATTTTTCAGCACCACAGTAGCAAAGTGTCAGTAACCCACAAACTGGTTGCACTGATCATAGTATCATCAGCCAGTATACAAGGCGAATGGGACACATTGCATACTGATTGGCTGTATCTTTGTTTCCAATGACTAGCAATAGTAATGGTCTCTCACCATGCATATAATGTCTTATCACATGCATGGCAGCAGAACCACGAAACCTGCGAAATAGTCATGTCTCTTCTCTTCTTGTATACTCTGAAATTTTTTTCAAACACCAGAGCAGGTGAAGTGTGAGTAGCCCTCTCATTGGCTGCACTGACTTTATGGTTATCAGCCAAAAGTAGAAGCGAATGATACACTCTCCATCAAAGCTCTGGCACTGTCCGTGACTCTAAAGACTGGCACAAGTAAAGGTCTCTCACCTACGTACATAATGCAATAGCACATACGAGGCAGCAGAACCAAGAAAAATGCCCCATAGGTCTTGACTAACTTACTAACAGGGTCATTCAATAATACAATTTTTCAATAAATTGAGTGGGCTGAGGTCCGTAGGAGTTTATAAAATACCTGTACTTTTTATTTTGTTACATGTTGTAGTGTATGTAGTGTGTCTATATTTCGCCTTTTTAGAACAAGAGAGTGTAATCTCTAAATTACGTTTTAATACTGATTTAATAAAAGTTAAGTCTTAGTAGAATGTGTCTCTAATTCTATCTTTCTCTATCTTTCTCTTATACTTCTCTCCCTATTTTTGATCCAATGGTGTAGCACATAGATTTAAATACCAACTGGGTGCCCCACTATAGGAGAGTTCTTGTCTACCTCTCTTGGTATAGTTTTGTATAAAAGTTGAATTTAACTCTCAGGGAGCACCCCCCATCTGTTTCAATTAAAACACAGACACATGAGTGTACGATATAGAAATTTGGGGTTAGGGTATCATTGAATATTTTTCTTATTGTCCTTCCTCTTTTGATATTGATAATATCATTGTCCCTAAGACTGTGCGGTCAGCTATTTCTCTCTTTTTTCTACAATATAATATCGAGTGTATCTCGAATTCTTGCTGACCAGCACGTCACATAGGACATATAATACACAAAATAAAGAATAGGACATTAGCATAACTTACAGCTATATAGCGCCATTTGGATCATTTAATATCATTTGATAAATAGGGAGCTTTACAAATCCTTGTCATGTCCAATTTCAGTTTAAAGAACGAACTGATTAGTAAACGTAAGACACAAGAAGATCTGAGTAGCATATTTCCTGAGGAGCTTACTGACTCCATACCCAATACAAATTGGGAAGAAGACTTCAAAAAAACTTAAGTTTAATTTGCAGAAACAGCTGCGTACGAATTGGGATCTCACCACCCTTGAAAACTATCAAAGGCAAAAAATATCACCAAGGGGACTGAGACCCAAGGTGTTCCCAAACTTTGAACTCATTACAGATAACCTTCAGAAAGAGTGGGAAACCACGTTATTAAAATGCTCACAAGATTTAATTACCATTCTCATTAAACACAATTTACTTGTTCTAGAAGGATGTGAGAAAGAAATTGATACATTGGGCAAAAAACTACAGGATTGGGAACAGGATCATCAATTTCAAAAGTGTTTTGAAAAAAACAAAAAGGACCTAGAAACTTATGAAAAGGAGATTATCGAACGGAAACGAGTAAAATTCGTACGGGACAAAAAAGATTTTGCCTCAGGTAATATATTCAAATGGAAACGTAACATAAAAAATAAGATTGGTGCCCAGAGGGATTATCATTACTCTTCCTCAGACACAGATTTGTCGGAGGTGGACGAAGAAATTGGATCCCACGTATACAATAGAAATTCACCATCAACTTCCTTGCGAAGTGATATTTCCCCCAACTCATCCACAAATTATACATCTTCCTCATCTGTTAATTTTTTAGAACAGAATCAGGGTACCAGGAGAGGGTACCAAAGAGGAGGAAAACAAGGAGGGGGAAAAGGACAAGAAAGAGGAAGGGGACGACAGACATGGGACACACCACAACCGCAGAGGCAGTCCGTACGGAACAGACAGAGAATCTAGATACAGATGTCAGATTGGATGAGCTGAGGATTATCAATTTGTCAGATATAGAGCTGTCCACTACTCAAGAGAGTCTATTAAAGAAAGGCCTATCATTCTCACCAACCTCACACTTTGATAGATTTGAATGGGAGAAGGACTTGCAATTGTATGGAAGGAAGCTACTCCTTAAAAAATTCTTTGCGAATCAAGAACGCATAAAGAAGGAAGCAGAACTCTCTCTTATGGCATCAGTATCCCCCACCCAAGCAACAACATCATCACTAACTCAGTCAGACAGAGAAGCCTTACTTAATTTAGAAGATCTCCTAGAAAACACGGGCGAGATACAAACCTTTTGGACTGATACTCACAGACCAATCTGTAAATCCAAATCAATATTTTTTCCTCAAAGTAATACATGTCCACCAGTGCAAACCTTCCTTGATTTGGTAGCTAGGGATTTTGATGAACTGAGTAAGTGCAAATATCGAACTCAGAGTAATATATCCAAGGAGGAAAAAGGAGCTTGGGTAGAAATGCAAACCTGGGACCAAGTAATTATTAAACCCTCCGATAAGGGGGGTAACGTAGTGCTATGGCCCAGTGATATGTATATGACTGAAGTAATGAGACAGCTGGGGGACTCTTCCTGCTATAAACCTCTTACTGCAGATCCCACTGAGGTTTTTCTTACAGCATATAACAAATTGGTTTCTGGTTACTATCAGAGAGGAACCATTACCAAACCAGAAATGGAGTTTCTGGATGTCAAGAACCCTAGGATTCCGACTTTCTATGCACTTCCCAAAGTGCATAAGAATGCTGAGGTGCCCCCGGGGAGACCAATAGTCTCAGGCATAGGCAGCCTAACTGAGAAGGCAAGTACTTTCGTTGATGTACATCTTAGGAATTACGTACTAAGTCTGCCGTCTTATATACGTGACACCACAGATGTCCTTAAAAAGATCCAAGGGGTTAAACTGGAAAGTCATCAGCTCCTTGTATCCTTGGATGTGGGATCCTTATATACTTCGATTAGACATTCAGAAGGTCTCAGGGCGGTAGAACATTTCCTTAGCATGGAAGGATCAAATGATTTTAATGCATTTATCATGGAACTCCTAGAGTTTGTATTATGCAGAAACTATTTTGTGTTTGACAACAAATACTTTCTGCAGGTTAGGGGCACGGCGATGGGGGCGGCCTGTGCCCCTACGTATGCCAATTTGTTCTTAGGCTGGTGGGAGGCCTTAACCGTCTTCTGTGAACAAATGGAACAACACACCATACATATAACACAATGGTTACGCTATATCGACTATATACTAATGATATGGGATGGTAGTGAACAACAGCTCCAGGATTTTATAAGCCTCCTTAACACCAATTTCCTGAATCTAAGACTCACATGTGAATACAGTCATGACAAAGTTGCATTTCTAGATTTGCTGATCTACAGGGGTGAGGATGGTGAACTAACCACGGATCTTTTCCGCAAAAAGACAGCCACTAATAGTCTGTTGCATGAATCCAGCTGTCATTTTCCACCTACAGTCTCCAATATCCCAAAGGGCGAGTTTTTGCGCCTAAGAAGGAACTGTTCTGACAGGAAAATCTTCTTACAACAAAGTAAAGATTTTACCACTAGGTTAAAAAACAGGGGATACAGCGGACGACTTATTAAAAGGGCTAAACATCATGCCCTGAAGATCGAAAGAGACAATCTGATCTTCCCAGCACATAAAGAAACCAATAAATCAGAAGAGATTCGGTTTATAGGTAAAAATTGTCAGGAATGGAGACAAGTTAAAACCATTCTTAATAGACATCTACCAATATTGAAAGTAGATCAAGACTTGAGCAAAAGTCTAGGTACAGAAGTCTCTATGAGTTGGCAAAGAAGTACCAATCTCAAAGATACATTGGTCAGTAGCCACTTCCAAAAAGCAAACCATAAACAACCAATACTCAAAGACACTTACCCGTGTGGCAATTGCACGGCCTGCCAATACATAATTAAAACTAATAAAATAGTCACTAAGTTTGAAAAAGAAATCAAGATACAGGACTATATAAACTGTAAGACAACCGGAGTGATTTACTGCCTTCAATGCCCTTGCGGCCTCAGATATGTAGGCATGACCTCAAGGACTATGAGAGTACGGATTTTGGAACATGCCACCAATATTCGGAATGCTAAGAGTGAAATGAAAAAGCTGAGGAAAATAACATCGGTGGCTAAACACTTCCTGCTAAATCACAATGGTGATCCACGTTGTCTGAAAGTATTTGGATTAGAACATGTCAAATTAAACATTAGGAAGGGAGATCTGAATAACATCTTACTCAGAAAAGAAACTGAGTGGATCTTTCTCCTCAACACGGTTACACCAAGAGGTCTTAATGAATTCAACAGTTATGCCTCAAATCTTCGAGAATATATAAAAATCATCTAATAATATGCACATCAACGTGTGTAGTGCATACAATTATCCCTCTTTTTTAATTCAATCTATTGATAAGATAATTAATGGGGCCTCTATATATAATATAGATGATTACACATTTTTTACTAATTTTAGGAGGGCATATAGAATGTGTCTATATGTGCATACATACATATGCACACATATGTTCCTCATGTAGAACACATTTGATCAGCGGTATGTGTATTTATGGATTTATTCGTTTCATTCTATATTTTATTTCACTTACACTATAACTATATTTACAATCATATTTATAACCAGAGTATTATCAAGTTCAATTATTCTTTTTCATTTATTCACTGGCACTATTACTTGGGAACACCCAAGTATTATACACAGATTATAATAAGGAGGTGTTAGTTATAGTAATCACATTATTATATAGATACCGCACATTGATATAAGGGATGCAATTCACTATAATTAAAAGCAGAAAATAACAAAAATAACAATAAAAAATAAAAAAATAAGAAAAATATAAAATCATTAATACATAAATAAATGAAAACAATTTTTTCATTGACAATTTTTTTTTTCCACTTACAGATTGGTACAGGTGTCCACGAATTACATCACAATTAATAGTTAGAACATCAACATAGAAGTTTGAACAATAATTTAAGCTTAGATAAGAATATAATAATATAGAAACGATAACATATGGAAGAAAGTGCCATGTGTTTCTTTTCCAAAATCAGAGTGGAACCCTATTATATGTTGAACAGGGAACAAATATATGCAAAACAAAGAACGATTATGGAAAATTGAAAGCAATCGCTATATTATGATAACCCATATAAGGAATTTTAATAGATTCCCGCTGTTAAGCTCATACGCATACAGCTAAGGAACATACTGGAATAAAAAGCTAACTCTTTCTACAGAATTGCAAATACTGGCCGTCTTATATTTACTCTCAATAATATGAAAGAAGTCAAAAGAGAAACATCACTTATTAGATTTCTTCAATATTATTTAATTTATTTTCTTTATTCATGTTTCAAATGTTCTCCATATACTATCAATAGTCAGTTATACTGTGTCCTTTTTATGGTGCTGCAGTTGCTGCATTGGTCAAAGATATGTAATCATCAGTACGAGGTCTCATTTCTCTTCTTAAAATATAAATTTTATATATAACATTCCGTCCTTTTAAACATGTCCTTTCTTTTTGGAAAATGAAATATCTGCAATAAGCTTTATAATGATTAGCGGCAATTATGTGTAAAGTACATTTATTTCCAGGGTAGACTGTAGCAAAGATAAGTGCAATTCTGGATTAATTGAACATCTGACGTGTATAACCAGGAGTCCCTGTGCCTTTGGGATTTCATAAATATAACGAATTACCACATGATGAAGCACACATTGTTGTAGCCAACATACGGCCATTAATAATTATGCCAGCTGACAGTCAATTGGGATGAAGCAGGGA
Source organism: Pseudophryne corroboree (assembly GCF_028390025.1). Taxonomy (NCBI): domain Eukaryota; kingdom Metazoa; phylum Chordata; class Amphibia; order Anura; family Myobatrachidae; genus Pseudophryne; species Pseudophryne corroboree. Next base: position 610,727,745 of record NC_086447.1, read on the forward strand.
GATCCTGATTGACTGCCGTCAAGGCTGTGAACAGTGTAGATCTAATGCAGACACCTGATGTTAGTAGTTCTACTACCTCGGAGTATGTCGCTGTGATCTGCTGTTTTAACATATGCTCAGATAGATACTAGTGCAGTTAATATGTGATCAATATGATCAGTAGCAATAAAAACTAGTAATGAGTTAAGTTGTAACTAAATGGTTACTACTTATGATATCCGAGCGAGAACGATTCCCCAGAGAATAGAGTACGTCACTGATTGCGTCCGCCTCCGGGGGAGTGGTTGACGGCTTATAAGGAATTTGGACTGACAATACGTAGAAGCTGTTCCCCCTCTGTGAACAAGCCACGGGCGAAACGTACGTTAGAGGAAGGAGTGTTCTGGGCGCCCTGCCAGTGCGCACGGTGGGCTGCCCCCTGGTACAGGTCGTAAGCATTAACTATCTCATGTGAAGCTACTAGCTATAACCTTTATACCGATCCAATATTTCAAAAAAACAGCGTGACGTAAGGTGTATGGTTTATGTACGATATGTGGTAAAATTGCCTATTAAAACACCTGCGGCTGTGATTGTTGGATCAATAAGGATTGTTTATGCTTGCTTCACAAAAATAAGTATGCTAAAATCTATATTTTTTCTCCGCAACATTTATGAATGACCCTGATGTTAGAATATATTAGCACAAATCCTGAAGTCTCAATTTATGAGACAGGTATGCTTTAAATTACACTATTGAATATCCTCTCTGATTAAGCATATGATTAGTATAAAACTATATGCTCAGAGTAACACCTTAGAAAAATAGAATGCTGTTGGGAGCAACAGAACATTTCTGTGATGAAAATGGGTGTTATCTAATTGGAGGGATGATATTTAAGATTCTATGGTAGTCACAGAATAAGAGGAATGAGCAATTAAAGTGAACAGGATACAAAAAGCCCTATTTTGAAGTAAGAATATTTATGAACCATTTGTCCTTAGCATATATAATTTGAGAAAAACACAGATGGTAGTTGCTGGGAGAATATTATCTGCTCAGTGATACATATATGATGAACTCTGGTGTTAATATGCTTTAAACTATAATAGACAAAATTCATACTTATATTTTTCAGCACCACAGTAGCAAAGTGTCAGTAACCCACAAACTGGTTGCACTGATCATAGTATCATCAGCCAGTATACAAGGCAAATGGGACACATTGCATACTGATTGGCTGTATCTTTGTTTCCAATGACTAGCAATAGTAATGGTCTCTCACCATGCATATAATGTCTTATCACATGCATGGCAGCAGAACCACGAAACCTGCAATATAGTCATGTCTCTTCTCTTCTTGTATACTCTGAAATTTTTTTCAAACACCAGAGCAGGTGAAGTGTGAGTAGCCCTCTCATTGGCTGCACTGACTTTATGGTTATCAGCCAAAAGTAGAAGCGAATAATACACTCTCCATCAAAGCTCTGGCACTGTCTGTGACTCTAAAGACTGGCACAAGTAAAGGTCTCTCACCTACGTACATAATGCAATAGCACATACGAGGCAGCAGAACCAAGAAAAATGCCCCATAGGTCTTGACTAACTTACTAACAGGGTCATTCAATAATACAATTTTTCAATAAATTGAGTGGGCTGAGGTCCGTAGGAGTTTATAAAATACCTGTACTTTTTATTTTGTTACATGTTGTAGTGTATGTAGTGTGTCTATATTTCGCCTTTTTAGAACAAGAGAGTGTAATCTCTAAATTACGTTTTAATACTGATTTAATAAAAGTTAAGTCTTAGTAGAATGTGTCTCTAATTCTATCTTTCTCTATCTTTCTCTTATACTTCTCTCCCTATTTTTGATCCAATGGTGTAGCACATAGATTTAAATACCAACTGGGTGCCCCACTATAGGAGAGTTCTTGTCTACCTCTCTTGGTATAGTTTTGTATAAAAGTTGAATTTAACTCTCAGGGAGCACCCCCCATCTGTTTCAATTAAAACACAGACACATGAGTGTACGATATAGAAATTTGGGGTTAGGGTATCATTGAATATTTTTCTTATTGTCCTTCCTCTTTTGATATTGATAATATCATTGTCCCTAAGACTGTGCGGTCAGCTATTTCTCTCTTTTTTCTACAATATAATATCGAGTGTATCTCGAATTCTTGCTGACCAGCACGTCACATAGGACATATAATACACAAAATAAAGAATAGGACATTAGCATAACTTACAGCTATATAGCGCCATTTGGATAATTTAATATCATTTGATAAATAGGGAGCTTTGCAAATCCTTGTCATGTCCAATTTCAGTTTAAAGAACGAACTCATTAGTAAACGTAAGACACAAGAAGATCTGAGTAGCATATTTCCTGAGGAGCTTACTGACTCCATACCCAATACAAATTGGGAAGAAGACTTCAAAAAACTTAAGTTTAATTTGCAGAAACAGCTGCGTACGAATTGGGATCTCACCACCCTTGAAAACTATCAAAGGCAAAAAATATCACCAAGGGGACTGAGACCCAAGGTGTTCCCAAACTTTGAACTCATTACAGATAACCTTCAGAAAGAGAGGGAAACCACGTTATTAAAATGCTCACAATATTTAATTACCATTCTCATTAAACACAATTTACTTGTACTAGAAGGATGTGAGAAAGAAATTGATACATTGGGCAAAAAACTACAGGATTGGGAACAGGATCATCAATTTCAAAAGTGTTTTGAAAAAAACAAAAAGGACCTAGAAACTTATGAAAAGGAGATTATCGAACGGAAACGAGTAAAATTCGTACGGGACAAAAAAGATTTTGCCTCAGGTAATATATTCAAATGGAAACGTAACATAAAAAATAAGATTGGTGCCCAGAGGGATTATCATTACTCTTCTTCAGACACAGATTTGTCGGAGGTGGACGAAGAAATTGGATCCCACGTATACAATAGAAATTCACCATCAACTTCCTTGCGAGGTGATATTTCCCCCAACTCATCCACAAATTATACATCTTCCTCATCTGTTAATTTTTTAGAACAGAATCAGGGTACCAGGAGAGGGTACCAAAGAGGAGGAAAACAAGGAGGGGGAAAAGGACAAGAAAGAGGAAGGGGACGACAGACATGGGACACACCACAACCGCAGAGGCAGTCCGTACGGAACAGACAGAGAATCTAGATACAGATGTCAGATTGGATGAGCTGAGGATTATCAATTTGTCAGATATAGAGCTGTCCACTACTCAAGAGAGTCTATTAAAGAAAGGCCTATCATTCTCACCAACCTCACACTTTGATAGATTTGAATGGGAGAAGGACTTGCAATTGTATGGAAGGAAGCTACTCCTTAAAAAATTATTTGCGAATCAAGAACGCATAAAGAAGGAAGCAGAACTCTCTCTTATGGCATCAGTATCCCCCACCCAAGCAACAACATCATCACTAACTCAGTCAGACAGAGAAGCCTTACTTAATTTAGAAGATCTCCTAGAAAACACGGGCGAGATACAAACCTTTTGGACTGATACTCACAGACCAATCTGTAAACCCAAATCAATATTTTTTCCTCAAAGTAATACATGTCCACCAGTGCAAACCTTCCTTGATTTGGTAGCTAGGGATTTTGATGAACTGAGTAAGTGCAAATATCTAACTCAGAGTAATATATCCAAGGAGGAAAAAGGAGCTTGGGTAGAAATGCAAACCTGGGACCAAGTAATTATTAAACCCTCCGATAAGGGGGGTAACGTAGTGCTATGGCCCAGTGATATGTATATGACTGAAGTAATGAGACAGCTGGGGGACTCTTCCTGTTATAAACCTCTTACTGCATATCCCACTGAGGTTTTTCTTACAGCATATAACAAATTGGTTTCTGGTTACTATCAGAGAGGAACCATTACCAAACCAGAAATGGAGTTTCTGGATGTCAAGAACCCTAGGATTCCGACTTTCTATGCACTTCCCAAAGTGCATAAGAATGCTGAGGTGCCCCCGGGGAGACCAATAGTCTCAGGCATAGGCAGCCTAACTGAGAAGGCAAGTACTTTCGTTGATGTACATCTTAGGAATTACGTACTAAGTCTGCCGTCTTATATACGTGACACCACAGATGTCCTTAAAAAGATCCAAGGGGTTAAACTGGAAAGTCATCAGCTCCTTGTATCCTTGGATGTGGAATCCTTATATACTTCGATTAGACATTCAGAAGGTCTCAGGGCGGTAGAACATTTCCTTAGCATGGAAGGATCAAATGATTTTAATGCATTTATCATGGAACTCCTAGAGTTTGTATTATGCAGAAACTATTTTGTGTTTGACAACAAATACTTTCTGCAGGTTAGGGGCACGGCGATGGGGGCGGCCTGTGCCCCTACGTATGCCAATTTCTTCTTAGGCTGGTGGGAGGCCTTAACCGTCTTCTGTGAACAAATGGAACAACACACCATACATATAACACAATGGTTACGCTATATCGACTATATACTAATGATATGGGATGGTAGTGAACAACAGCTCCAGGATTTTATAAGCCTCCTTAACACCAATTTCCTGAATCTAAGACTCACATGTGAATACAGTCATGACAAAGTTGCATTTCTAGATTTGCTGATCTACAGGGGTGAGGATGGTGAACTAACCACAGATCTTTTCCGCAAAAAGACAGCCACTAATAGTCTGTTGCATGAATCCAGCTGTCATTTT